>NC_050187.1:25955885-26175885 GCF_008315115.2 Sander lucioperca
GTTACAGGTCAGCAGGTTCTTGGAGGCGTTAAGAACCTGTTCTCTCTTACTGCAGGCGAGCAGTAGCTTGTAGGCACCCTCCCGCATTCTCATCTCAAAGTCAAGCTTTTCTTGCATGTTGGTGTTCTTCTCGGCCAGAACATACAAAGGAGAACGTTCAAAATGACCAAATAAATCCATTTAAAAACGCAGACCAGCAGCTAGAAATTTTGTTTTGAATTGTGTTAGTCCACTGTCGATCAAGCCACACCACAATTAACTTGACAATGATACACTGACTCTTTTCATCATTCAAGAGCAACTTTTTGTAGCAGAGTGTGAGGTGAATGATGCGTGCAGAGGGGGAGAGGAGTGGTTATGAATTAGCACTAATCAGTTGGTTTCATGATAACCAACATACTGTATACTAGATGCGAGGACAATGACAGTGAGTGCAAGGCTTAATGTAAATCATATTCATTTTGGATGGCAACGACGCAGTATGGAAATATATGGATGGCATGCTGCAAAGAACAAGTGAACAGTGGCAGGAAAATATGATGATGTCTGATTAAAAGCTGGTCTGAAAACATCTTATAGTAAATTCAAAATACCATCTTTTCAATTTGTTATGGATATTTGGTCTTGGAGCGTTATTAAGTCAAGTGAAGTTCAGAGGTAACGTCACATGCAGTTTTCTTAGGGATACAAACATCATTCTCCATATTACAAACTAATATAACGTTATGCACCTGTAGCTTCTTAGAAATCTGTGTATGTACAACAGGTTGATATGATCTACTATCTGCAGAGTGTCATTCAGAAGACTTGGACATCGTCTCGTGCTTTTGGTCTGAAACTGCATTTGTTTGAGCGTTGTTAGAGCAAAGAGAAGAGCATTGTTTCTGCACATGCTTAGCAACATTCAACAATGGAGAGAGAACACGGCTCTGGTTTCAGGGAACTGAATGATGTTAAAAGGAGCAACTCTCGAAACGTTATTGGATAACTGGCCCATCCAGCTAGCTTTGTCCCAGGGAATTGAATGCTACACAATACAAGTTATTTGAGCACAGCCTACCGAAAAAGTTAGTTGTTATTGAAGTTGCACCATAGTGGTTATTGCACTATGGAAAACCCTACGTCGTCAACTGAAATGTCATTATGATTCAGTGTTAACGGCAAAACACACAAGACCACTCTGTAACGTTAATCCCTTTGCCCTTATTTTATACAGTGTATGCTTTGTCCATACCTCAGTTTGGAGGAATAATGTACTCTGTCGTATTTTCTTCCGTTTAATCTCCATAGCCACAGCGGAACCGGCCGATAAAAACGACCTGGAACTCCCGTTTCGCTTGGAAGTTTGAACACCTCGCGGGTCGTCCATATTGTCTGTCCATTCGCTAGCAACAACTCCAACTGCCACCGCCCCTCCAACGGATAGGGTGGTTCGATTTGTGACACATCATCTGCCGCAATGACGATATTGTCAGGTAAATACACAAGGAAGTCCGTTCAAAAGATCTTCATATATCTTTAATACAAATTATTAAACTATTTGCATTAGGAAACTATTTAGAAAAATGTAAAATGTAGCTAATGCATATGAAGACTCATGTTAACGTTACACGAACCAATGGTTTTTAGTTTACACTAAAATGATAAGTACATAAGAACCAATCTTAAAACAGACACAAAACATGTAAAGGTAAATACAACCGTGCTGAAAAAGCCAACAATTGCTAAAATTTGAAAATGTGCACAGGGTCAGCAGTACAGTTCGAAAATAACAAACGCTTCGTCTTGTCGGTACCCCCAAAGACGTAAACCGAGTGCACTGCTTTCACGCGACCCACAGGGAGAGAGCGTCATTGCGTCATTGTGCCAGACAAATTACGGGAGTACGTTTTCGATTTAGATTTTTTTTTTAGATGGAAAATATATCTTGTGTTTTATGCCAATTATTTTTTGGTGGGAATGTATGTTTAAAAAATACTATTTAAAATAATTAAAAACTTAAATTTAAATCGCTGGCATCATAAGATGTTTAATTCCCACTTTGTAGCACGGTGCGGGCCTAATCATCTTCATGCATAGTAACCTTTAAATGTATCAATTATGTCGTCTCTTTTCGGATGTGATAAGGTTTTAATACGATTCTATTCACAACGACTGTACATTGTCATAAACTGTTAAAAATCTCTGAAATGGATTATCGTTTAAAAAAGTGATGCACGTTTGATCCAGCATGATCAGTTATGGTACTGCTCAGCATCAAATACAGCTGCGTAGCCCAGCTGATTGTACAGTCACAAAAGACCCTGTCACAAAACGTAAGTGAGTCCAGGAAACCCGCCCACCCGGTTCTGGCTGGCTTCTGGTCGAGTTGGAAGCATCCATGGTTGGAAGTGTAGACGCAGGCGCTGCTGAGAATGAACTGTGGCAAACTGTCAAGCTAGCCAAAGACAAACCCCCAAACTCCGAAAATTACAATATCTGCTTTCAAAATATTGTTTGTTTTTGTTTAAAATGAGATGCATCTAATTCTATGATCTCTGTGCACATTGATGTCAGTTACTTTGCCATCTGTAGGGCATTGTCTTTACCATACGCTAATGATGTCTGTAGGTTGTATTTCATCCTGTGCATTTTATTATAACAGGGACTTTGCTGCTGCAGCTGATTTATTGTCCATCATGATCATGTTAGCTAGAACCATAATACAGTTAAACTTCAGTTCTTGTAGCCTACTGCAGTGGAAATCCACACCTTGATCTTTCTATTTTCCTGACTCACACTGCAGATTCCCTATTAAGACTTTATTGTGAAAAAGACATTTTAGGTGACAATGTACTTTTACTTAAGCTACATTTACAACATATTTTCTCTTGAGCCAGTTTACCAGAGGTTCAGGGTAACATTTGTTTAGCATGTTGTGTTTTTGTGGCCTATATATACATATATATATCCCCACAGATTTGTTGAACGACATTTTTGCTTAATCTGTGGTCACATGATTAATTGTAGATACACAGTCAGTCTGTCACTTCAAGGTTTAGGAACATATCACTGACTCACAAATGTCTGCATCGTGGTCCCTCCAAAAAATAAGGGTCGCTCTGAGTTTATGCTGAAAGTTTTGACCGGAAGTCGTAAACATCGACGCCGCTTTGACGCTTCTTTCAGGATGTTGGTCCGCTCGCCGCTATTTTGCAGGGAGAAGCGTTATTGCTGAGCAACGGAGGGAGAGAAGGCCGACGCGCAGAACTGCAGCAGCGGCAGGGCTGGGCTCCACACACACCTTCAACAGAAACACACACCCGAAAGGAAACGGGTAAGTGAGTAGTATACTTCACTTTTATTTAGGTAAACAGTAGAACATACAGATAACAGTAGGCTTTAAGCTAACGTTAGGTGATCGACCATCAAGTTTGCGGTGAGAAAAAAATGGAAAGAGTCGGTTTTCTGCTTTTGTGCTACCCTTCTATTGATGACAATGTGGGTTTTCAATGTTAATACAAAATTCTCCGAGGTCACACGGCAGCTTTTGGAGCTTCTCATATTAAAACCCTAAAACCTGGATTCATTGAATGTATGAAATGTAATAAACCAGCTCGGGAAATACCCTGTTATGCTTATAACGGCTAAACAAACTGGTCTGACTCCCTGGTGGCTAACTGGATGGCTATGTTGTCGGCAGCAGCAGCAGCATGACCAGCCTGCCCTGCTCCGCCTTTGTAAAGCGACACAGCCTCGGCACTTTGCTGCCTCTCTAAAAGTACCGGCCACAATTGTCCTATATGCTACTATTATTTGTTATTGAGTTGTTTTTTCTATTAGTTGCCTCTTTCTGTAACCGCACGGAGGCTTTCGAGACAGGATGCACATCAAAGAAGGTCGGTTACAGTGGGCGCTTTGTGTTTATCTCATTGGAAACATATTAACGTCGGGGTCTTCTTTGAGTCTATTTATATTGTCTATAGGGTAGATTATTTAAGTAGGTATTTCACTATGTATTGTAGCTTAAAAATGTTTCCCAATGTAGGACCCCCCTTCTCTTCTTCTGTGTGGAGGCTTTGTTTTCGTGGGGCAGATGTAGCTGGCCTACATGCATCCGCTCTCTTTGTGCTCAGTTTGATTTTTGCTGTCATCATCACATAAGATGTAAAACTTGGGGAAAATAGCTAAATATGTGCTATAACTGCATTACAGTATTTTAAATACTAATATGTATCATTATAAACCCATACAGATCTTTAAGATGCCTTATTTGCATCCCTCTTACAAACAAATTAATGCACATTTTAAAATTGTCTAATTATCAGGTATTCAGTATTGAATGAATTCTGGATTTTGTTCAATACTAGAAGCAGATGCATGACAAATACCAAAGTTACACAACTGTGTAAACATTTGAAATAGAGACGTCTAGCAGCAGCAGCAGCAACATGGCTGTATTTATTCCTCTTGATCATTTCCCTTAATTGCATCTAATGGCGTTAAAGTACCTACCAGTGGAGACTAATTATATTCCAGGTCTGGGTTTATAACACAGTTCCACTGTTCTCGTACTGGGCTGATGTGTTCTTGGAAAGCTGAAGAGCTATGCACATCAGTGAGTCTTGTTAGTCTCCTCCTCCCTCAGCTGTAAGAATTCAAATTTTTTGGGGTTTGGGCCAAAGAATGTGCAGATAATACCATCCAGTCCGGCTTTGCATCTTTCCTTTCTCCCTTTCACTCTGCCTTTTTCCCCCTGCTTCCTGTCCTCTCCGCAAATGTAGAGTTGGCTGGTTGGCTCTACAGGCGGTTGCATTTTAAAAAAACTGTCAGTGTCACAGGACCGTTGCTGCACTCTCGAAGAGGAAGTAGAAGCAGTGTCCTAGACTGCAGCCCAGCCGCCCTTCATACGTGTCCACTGTTAAAGTGCAGATGATAACACAGGCAACCATGTGAATGAATAGAAATAGTGCACTCACACTTTTTATGTCTATTCTTGTGTTCTGACAAACTTGAAATCTCAACAACATATACTGTTGATTCCTACAGACACCAAGCTGTCAGTGCTAATTCGTCACAAGTTGATTATTAACATTGAGCAGAAAAAATAAAGTGAAATCCTGCTTTTTCATTCTCTATCTCATCCTTCCTGAATTACTTTAAAGTTGTGTCTGGTTCAGTATCATAATTCTTATGATTAATGAGCATTGTGTACATGTATAGTAAGGGTATCCTTCAATAATATGAACCTATTTTCTGTTCTAGTCTATAGTTGGAGGACTTTGTTGTCCGACCTGCCCATGGCCATTGTGTGTAGTAGGAAGTTTAGGAAGTGAGTTCATATTACTTCAGTGGTCAGGGAGTTTTATTTGTGACTTAAAACAACCGAGCCTGGAACCTAAATATTCTAATGTATTTCATTCTTTTCAACATGTTTTAAAGTGTTTTGTACCAGGGTGACTGTGGCTAAAAATAGCAGTGAATCTCCCTTCTGCAATCTGCCAGAGTACAAACTTTAAAAGGGTTATGAGAGTCAGATAGCTTTGCCTGGTGAAGCTTTGACTTGTGTGCAGAGTCACAGAGAGAAACAAGGGAGGAGGTGAATAAAAAAAGTATGTAGTACTAAAAGGGAGAAACAGGATAGCAGTGCAGAAAAAAAAATGCATGAAGCAATTTATATACATAATCATCAGCCTCTCCCTTGTTATGGAACATGAAGGGCGTGTCTGTTTTTTTTTTTTTCATTTAACTTCTCAAAATGAAAAATGAAACGAGTGACCTTCACATCTGTTTTGGGGTGTAACATACTCCCCTCTGAGTTTTTGGTATTGTGTGCTTCTTTCCACTGCAGATATTGATCTTGTATTATTTGGGTAGTTTCCATTCCCATCTCTCGTTCTGCCAGACTCCCATTGATTGTCCTGTTATGCTAACGTTGATGGTTTTTTTCTTCCTAAGTGCCAGTGTGGATTTCACTATTTTTGTCTGCTGCTGAGGCTATTGCTGTGGGCAGCATAAATGCTGGTGTCATAATCAACGTGGCAGGGGTTGGCCAAATACTAATGTTCCTGTTAAAGGGCCACGGGTCAGTCGTCATCTGCTCAGCAGGGGCCATGCAGGGCCATTAGAGCACTCACCAGAGCACACCTATACAGTACAATATACCTGACACGCTGTGTGCTTTGGCTTCTGTTTTTTTATTGGTTTATTTGATAGGGACCATGCATATTTATGAACATTGTTGTATAAAAACACCATGTAAATATGCCAGAATTAGTAAAAAATAACTGCTTTTCATCTGCAGTCCCTAGGCAGGTAGGACTAACATAGAGACAGCCAGCAGTCATACAGCACTCATTCACTATACATTAAAAGGTACACATAATGGTGACATATACATTGATAAAACAAACAAAAAAAAAAATACATGATGACAAAGATATTATTCATCCAACTCTATACTGCACTCAATTTAACAGTGAAAGTGTATGGGTGATGACATGTGTGACAGTTAAACGTGAGTGCATCTCTGGATTTCTAGAAGCCACTGTTTTAAGTGAGTTTTAAAGGTGTTGAATGTTGGACACTCTTATTGGGAGGGGCAAGCTATTCCAGAGTTTACCTCCTATTATTGACAATACATTTTGTCCAAAAGTGGTGCGTCTAAATGGTATCAATGGTAATTTTAGGGCTTTCTTAAATAGAGATTCAGTACGTTTAAGAGTAGTTATGCTAGTTAATGACCAGTTAGTAAAACAATACTCAATATGTGAAAAGATCATAGTATATAAGAACATCTTGGCAGCTTTAGTGTCAAGAAATGGCCTAACTTGTTTAAAATTCTGCAAATTGAATTTAACTGTTAATGCATAATACAGTGATTTATTGATATGACAGTATTACTCAAGAATGTTGCAGAGGATAAAGCTATTATCCCAGTTCAAATATATTTTTGTTTCCAGGAATAGAGTTTAAAGTATACATTTAGGATATATATCATATTAAGGGTTTTGCTTCAAAAATTACTAATGATTAGAGGTCGACCGATTTATCGGCTGGCCGATTTTTGGCATTTTTTAACATAATCGGCATCGGCCAATATCCCAGTATATCAAGCCGATTAATAGGTAGGCGCATCTGCGGGCAGCCTAGTGTTAAAAACATGAATAGGCGACATTTTTTACAGCGTACCCAGACCAGCTGCCTCCAGCCCCTCCCCTTGTGAAGTCTTGCCGTGTGTCTCACGCAGCCACTTCAGGCTCAAAGGGGTAAGCCTCTCCTCGGACCGCGAACCTCCTATGGCGCCATTTTAATGCTACAAATCGATCACCCTCCGTTAGCATTCCATTGACTGCCATTCATTTTGGCGCCACTTTGACAGCGAATAACTTTACATCTGAAGCGTTTAAAGACTTTATTTGTCCATTGTTTATTTCTAAAGAAACACGACAATGTATAAAAGGCTCCATTACCTTGTACCTCACGTTATGGCTCCGTAGCAGACGTTTTTATAAAAATAGGCTAACGATTGTGTCCTAACCACGCGACTTACTGTTGCATAGTAGAGAAATTACCATATAGTACAGGAGAAGCTCGCAGGCAGTTTCGTCTCACATTAGCTGTTTAAGTGTAATTACTAATGTTAACTAGCATTTTAGTTAGCAATAATTAGCCTGTGCCCATGTTATCTCCTTACATATACCTACGCTCTCCGTCTCTGCAAGATTGGGAATGATTGAGATTTCTCTTGGCACAGCTACCAGAAGACTTACAACTTTCAGACACATTGCTCACGTCACATTTACGTCGTCTCTCTCAGTTGGAGGCTGCACAGTAAAGCTCAGCGCTCACCGGAAAAGTGCTTTTAACGGCCTTCACTGGTCTCCGTCCAGAGCAACGGGATCTGTTGGTCCATTCTTATATACAGTCTATGTTCAGGCTCAGACACTACCGTTAGTAGTAGCATGTTGCTGGTGTTCTTACCTTGGGATTAACTGTACTAATAAAACCGTACAAAACACCGCGGCCAGACCGCTGTGGAAGCTCCCCGAATGTCATTTATCAGAGTCTGGTTGTTACCCCTGTCCGTGGCAGTGTCATCCACTCCTATAACGGAGCTAACTGGAGCTAGCTAACCGCTAACGGAGCTAATTAATACATCCATGAGCTAACCGCTAACGGAGCTAATCGTTGCTAACAGAGCCTTCAGTTCTCCGTGCCTGTATCCATTAACTGCATCTATGGACTCGAGCACGAATAAAACCCTTAATTTTATTAAATTGGCTAGACGAGTTTTAAATTCCAAACAAGAGTTGCTTGAATGACAGAAATGTGCTCAGATAAGATCCTAATGAGGTCAACAGGACATGTAACAGTAGGATCCCCAAAACACAGATAAAACACACAAACAAATGAACAATGATCTAACAAACAAAGTGAACAAGAACTGACTTTAGATAGCCCTAGTCTTATGTGATTCAACAGGAGTTAGGAGGAAATAGTGTTGAGATGAATAATAACGTCACTTTCTGTGAAGCTTGCAGATTTGTATTCTCAGAAGTTTAATAAATGCTGCTAAGTGCACTAAACTTTATTTTTTTCATTTAAAAGTTTATTTGACAAAGTTTATTTTCTTCTTACCTGTTTCGTTTATTTAATATATTTTTCATACATTATTTATACAATATAGGCTACAGTATGTTTTTACATTATACATTTTTAATTGAAGTATAGGCTACAAGTGTAGATTGGTGAAGTGTTCAATAAATGTTTTTGTTGAGAAATTCTGTGTATATTAGTGTTACATTTTATCTTTCAAATAGAGGTTTAAAAACAAGCACATAACGGCCAAATATCGGCCAAAATAAATCGGCAGCATTAATCGGCCATCGGCTGACCCTGATTTCTAAAGATCGGCATCGGCATCGGCCAGAGAAAACCCATATCAGTCGACCTCTACTAACTGATTAATCGGTTATCAAAAAAGTTGTCATTTAATGCATTATTCTACTAATCTTTTCAGCTCTAGTATAATATAATATTCATTGCTTTTGCATTTCGAAGATAACTTTGAATTTGCATATTAGTTTATTAAATGTATTCTTCTGCTCACATGCCCCATTGAGAAAGCTGCCTCCAGAATACTGTTTCTGTATATTTTCTGAAAAATGTACTGCACACAGGCTTCGGAGAATGAATTACACGCACTAAAAAAGACTATGCTGCAGGGCATGTGCTTCATTAATTCTTATAACTTATTAATAATCTATTTTTTATTATCTCTTTATCAGTACAAGCTTGTTCAGAGTGTTGGTTTTCCCCCCTTAGACTCCACAAGAATAATAACTTTACTTTCTCAGATAATGCTGAAGGGCAGGCTATGTTTTAACTAGGCTACATGCCGTACAGTTATCAACAGCCGTGAAATGTAAATGTCTATGTAGGTCTCTAGGTCATGTGGAACACAGGGGTCACTGAGCATGTGGTGGGTTTATGTCTTATGGCCAGGGGTGTGCTGGGTTGTTTATGGTAATAACAATGAAGCAGGCTGGATAAATGCTGGCTAAATGGAGGTGTTTGCTTGTTTGTTCCTCTCGCCAACAGCTCATGTGATGCGTGTGGCCGCTTTTCTGCACCATATGGTCTTTTCTGCTGCGTGGGATGTTTTTTTTTAACCCTGCTGTATGTATAAGCCACATTAGCACACATAAAGCCGCACATATATATGCACACTCAAGTTTCTGCAGATTTGAGGTGCTATACTGACACCATAATGATTTATTATCAACCTGCATGGTGCTATGGTCCTGTCGATAGAGATTAGTGCTGGTGTATAGTCTTTATCTGGCTGCATAAATACATTTTTTTTTTAAAAAATGCATCATTCAACAGCATGGATATTTTTTTCTTTGTTACATTTTTCAATTTTTATTCATAATATAATTTAATACATTTGATCTTGTTCCACTTGCAGGATCCAGTTTTACAAAAGCATAGTGGGGAAAGTATGATGATATGTATTGAACTGGAGAAAAAAGGACAAATGATGATTCTTCACTGTGTGTCAAACTATTCCTCCATCCTTACCTGTCAGAGCATCCTTGGCTGGGATATACACTGTTAAAGTACATTCAGCCTAATGAGCTTTTACAATGTCAAAGTACAGTATCATGGATTTTAGATTTGATTTGTAGTTGAGGTTTTATCAAAGGAGGTCCCTTTAACAGAACACGGCTAGTGAGCGTTTTGCTTTTTGCTGGAAATTCTTCATTTATGAGGAGAGGTAAAGTAGACCAACTTGATTAAAATGTCAAATGGAATCAAAGACTTTCAGGGCTGATATCCCTGGAGCAGCCATGGCATGCTCCTTTGTGCACTCTGAATTTTAGACCAAGAACATTTCATATACTTTATTATTTAACTGCTGTCAAACATACTTTTGATTGACTGGCTGCTCTGTAGAGCTAGTTACATGTCATTCAAAGTGCCATGTGAAATTAGCATCACACACATGCATACACAATCCATTTCTCTTTCTTCTTTGTGTTAGAGTATGTTCGTGAAACTCTATGAAACCATAATGCTTACAGGTGATGAAGTAGGATTTTAAAATGGAACAAAAATATATAAAGTTCACTACTGAAAGGGCAACAAAATATACCTCATATAGCTGATAACATTCAGCTTGTTACAAGTGTCTGGTTTATCATTATCTGCATTATAGAAAAAGCCCTGTCTCTCTTTTTGCCTGAAGTTTAGAGAGGAAAAATAGATGTATACCTCCTCTACTGTACACTTTCATGTTTGTAAATCTACAGTAGACTCAGTCATTGGGGACTAGAAAAAGCCTTTTGTCTGTCTGTCTGTTCAGAGGTTGCTCAGGTGTCTCGTCTTGAATCAGTTGCCTGGTTTGTTCTTTACACCCCTCAGGGTCTGGAGGCTTCCCATCTTCCAAAACACCTCTAGGGTTGCAAGACCGATTCAGTCTCCCTTGTCTTTTGCTTATTGACTTACTGTGACCTTACATCAGCATTTTCAAGGGAATAGGCTGCTGCTTTTCTATTTGTCTTGACCTTTAATGTACTTTCCTTTTATTGGTTTTATGTGTCTAGCACCACATACCCTAATTTCTCTTTCTTTCCATTGTTGCCAAACTGCAATGTTGATTATAATATTTATTACATTTCAGGTCTTACATAAAGTGTTAATGTATGTTTTTTTCATTTAGACAACATCTTTGGTACTAAGCCGTCTTTGCTGTGGTGTTTTTGCACTACATTTCCAAGAAATCACTTTTCAATCAATCAGTATCATGATATTATATTATTGTATATAGTTTAATTTAATGCAGCCTTTTCTTCATCTGTTCAGCCAAGGGGGCTATCACTGCTCTATCTCCTGTAACTACTAGTGAGTGCTATTTATGTTCAGCTTTTGCTGCTCTTGTAAACAGTAAATGTATTACCTCCTGTCTGCCAGAGGATTTCTCCTGGGAAGGACCGTCCAGACATGGAAGTTCAGAACAAGAAATGCCTAAAACGTTTTCAATTTAATCACTTTTCTGATTTCTCAATTGGTGAGGACCAAAATATGACATACGACAATATCTTTCTTTTGTCATTACTACTTCCATTGGAAGCGCTACACATAGGGTGTCACCTAGCCAAGCATGGTTTTATGATGTTTTTGGCATCCACTTTAGCTGCTGGTAAGTTTTAATGTAGCTACACTGAGATAAAGCTACATTTTTGCAGTCTAGGCAGACAACCACACCCTTACTAGGGCTAAGTTTGGCTCTCATCATAAGACCACATGGAAATGTGTGTGACGAGAGTATGAGTTGTGCCTGTCTGTCTCTTTTTTCCTGGTTATTTCTCCCCTACTGTCGTTCTCACTTTGGTTTGCTTAGCATGTGTGTGTTCGAGTAAATCTGTGTGGAGGCCACGCACAGAAGCTGGCAGTGTGTGTGATGCGGTCTGAGTCAGCTATCAGGGTCGCGGTGGTGATGTGACGGTCTGGGAGGGAGGTTAGGCAGATGAGTATTGCTGTTGCATCATCCTGGGATACGCACTGGAGTCAGATGCTATGTGGAGAGCAGCAGCCATGTGGTGCAGCAAAGAAACATATTAGGTGATGGCAGTAAATAAAGTAGCACTCATTTACATCACTTCCTGTCCCCTTTCAGCCAGTGTCTGTGATTGGCTAGTTTGGAGTGGAGGGGAGAGATATGGATTGTTGAAAAGACAAAAGACTGCTTATAAAACATTTTTGACAGAACGTAAACATAGCTGTTAAAGCGATTAGCCAAAGCCAATAAATCTGATTATCCAGCACTGCTTTGTAATCACCCCGCTTATTTTTAATGTCTGAACATTTTATTATATAATGAACAATAATAGCAGTGTTCATTCTCATTTTATTCAAATCTATGCCTTTGTTAGTGTTGAGATGATTTTCCTCATGACAATGTACAACGTATTTCAATTCCTTTGAGCTGTGAGTGAGCAGCCTCTGTAGATGGCACATGGTTTTTCATTCAAGAGTAGACAGACAAATCAACATCAGATGCACATCTAATGTGGACTCAAAGATGAGTGAGCTCTATCTACCACAGGAGGTGCAGTGCATGCTTCCTGTCTCTTCACTGCCATCTCCTGCATACAAAGAATTCACAGTCATCTTGGAATAATCCTGCCCTTTCACTCCTTAATTCTGTGTGTGTGTGTGTGTGTGTGTGTGTGTGTGTGTGTGTGTGTGTGTGTGTGTGTGTGTGTGTGTGTATGTGTGTGTGTGTGTGTGTGTGTGTGTGTGTGTGTGTGTGTGTGTGTGTGTGTATGTGTGTGTGTGTGTGGTAGATAGTAATACGTGCAGGTCTGGGGGTTGGGGAATTCCTGCCAAAACCATGAGGTCACTATTCCTCCTTATTAGCCCCAGCATGAATGTTGCTGAAAGAGTGGAATGGATATGAGACCGTACCACGAGTGTTGATAGTTTGTGTGTTCCCGTATCTCAACGCTGAAATTATGTATTTACCAATATTTAGAATCAGACATTTTTGCATCTCTTCCTAACTTTGCTTTTCAAATGACAACATGTAGGGTTAACTGCTGTAGGTCTGTCATTCTAAGTTGTAAGAAGAAGCAAACATTGTTTTAGTGAAATGGTTGCAATGATTGGTTTACCCAAATTACAAAAAAATGTGTTATTGTCATTTTTGTAAGTTTTTGTTGTTATTTTAAGTTTTTATAATTTTTGTTTATTCATTTTTTTTTTCCATTTAATCATTTCATCCTTTGTATATAAAATGTCAAACAACGGTGAAAAATGTGCATTGGAATTTCCCAGAACCCAAGATGAAATTTTCAGTTTACCAACAGTCCAAAACCCCGAAGATATTCAATTTACTATTATTGTAAGAAAAGCAGCACATCTTCACATTTTAGAAGCTGGAACCAGAGAATATTTGGCATTTTTGCTTGAAAATATTGCGATTTAATTTTCTGTCAATCGATTTATTGACTAATTGTTTTGAGTTTTTTTCTTGACTATCCAGAGTAACGGGGACACTATTTTTTGCTTTTTACTTTTTTAATCCTGTAACCAAACCTAACTGCATTCACATTCATTGTATTAATGTTCAGGCAGAAATCCAAGACATAGATATCTCAAAATCTGGCCCTAACTATCTGCATGGCTAGACACCGCTAGAGTTCAGTGAGAAAATGTGTTTTTTGTATTTTTCGGTGAACTGACTGTTTAACATCAGGACAAGGAGCACATGTAAAGCAGAAAATAAATCCTTCTCAGCTGTATCCCCTTCGTCAGACCTACCACTGCATTCCTCCAGCTGTGCCATGTCTTTCATGTGTGATAGCAAGAAGGTTTTTAATGCCGCCACACAGGCTGGTATGCATCATATTCAGGCTCCTCAACCACATTCTCGTTAACATTGCATTCTGCAGTGAGTGTGCAGTGGTTATTGAGACAGCAAGCCTTCAGATGCTTTGGTTACAGTGGGGAGCGGGACCCACACATAATTATAGTGTAATGGCAATGCTGTAGTTGTTCTTTGTTGGCTTTCTTTGATAATGTGTTCATAGTGTGTTTTTCTAGTGTAGGATCTAAACACAATATCCTTTCCATATCCATAATATCGGACATATAATACATGGTCATGTTTTACCATGGCTGGTGAACACTGTTAAATGGTGTAACATGTAAACCAAGCAGAGAATGCACATTATAAGCATGAGATACTAGCTTAGAGTCTTGCCAGTGACAGTTTAATTGGATTCAAGGAAATCAAATCTTACATTTTTTCTATCTGTAGTCCCCCGAATTAGTTATATTATTATAAGAGTTATTTTGGTGAACTATGCTGAATTATTTTGGTTAAATTTAGGAATTATTAATTCAGTTAAAGTTAGCGTGAGTTTTATGTCATGGTTATTGTTAAGGGGGATTTCATGTGGCCTAATAAAGCCTTGTTTTTGTACTTGTTCTATGGATAGTTTCTTATGACGGTGCACATAAGTCTGGTCAATTTTCGCCTCAGTTCTCGCAACAGTCACCTCACAGCAAAAAGGTACTGCTAAGTACTGGGTTCAAACCCTGGTCTGGGCAGGACAATTCTGTGTGGAGTTTGCATGTTTTGCATTCACATGGGTTTGCTCCGGGTGCTCCGGTTTCCTCCCACCACCAAAACATACAATGTTAGATGCGCTCCTGTAAGTGCCCCTAGCCAAGGCACTGGCAAAAAAACTGGAGTTGGTACCCGGGAGCTGCACTGCGCTTGCAGCTGCCTACTGCTCCTATGTATAGAATAGGTTAAATGCAGAGGATAAATCTAGTTTTAATGTATGTAAGAGCTAAGAAATGACAATAAAGGAATCTTATCTTTACAACTGTCTACAATTTCCTCATTAAATGTTTCACATATCATATAAATCGTTGAATATTCTGAGCTGTTACTGTGATGAAAACTGATCCCTTTTACATCAGAGACAGCTGTTGCTTTGGTAAAGTCATGTTCCTAACACTGTCGTGCGAGGAACTGTCAGAGGTGTGCAGTTGATTAAAATTTTACCCAGGGGATTATTGAGTTGGTATACCAAGTGCTTATGAGGTCAAGTGAGCAACAGCTTAGCTCAATAATCTTTAATTCCCTCTCTGATGGGCTTTTCTTGGCACTTTTCTCTACACACAACAGAGCTCCTTATATTTTAATGTCACTTGAAATTACCATGAAAAGCTTCCCTTTGAAAACTATATTTGATTTTGAAATAAATAATTATGAAAAGTATTAAAATTGTCTACCCCTTGGTATAAACGTCAACAAGGTGTAACCAAATGCAGCAATCTTTTAAAATATGTTTTATAACAGATTCTCCACTTTACTCTGAGAGGCTCCACTCTGTGTTTTGTTGTCATCTTGTGACAGTGTGAACATTTTTAAAAAGGTACATTTGGCTGCTTAAGTTTACACCCAGTGGCTCGGCCAGACAGCATCCATCCCATAGCCAGTCAGCTAGAACAGCAATACAGATAACATGCCCGTCGGTTAGTTCTGCTTAATGTTGTTCATCCAGGCCTGGGCAGTTGGAAAGTGTGGCTGGCTTTGACCTCCTTTACAGCTCTTCTAAAAGAGAGCGAGGGAGGAGGTAGGCAAGAGGGAAAATAAATGTCCTGCTGGGGAGGCCAGCCAACATTCCTACATCACTTCCTCCTCTAACATCTGGCAATGATCAGGGCAGGCAGAGAGAAAGAGAGGATGTTTCTCACTGGTTGGCTTAGTGTTCATTTCCAGGCGTAGACAGAGAGGCATCACATTGCAAGACCGCCCAGTCAAGCTCATTCCCCCTACCAGCAAAGCAAAATGAAGCAAGATGGAGTGCTTTTTTGATTCAGTGTATCCCTACCAATGTTTACACTTTGTCAGTGATTCTACTATCTTCCTTTGCTATATATGTTCTTCTCAGCTATTTATATCATGTTGCAAAGACATACATTGTATTTGTTTGCCTGCTTCTGTGAGTATAAATGAAAAAAGGAGGAAAAAAAAAGCTTTTCCTTCCTTCTCCTTTCTCAGGATGGCCTAGCTGTGTTGTGTCATCAGCAGTCAATCAGCAGTGAGCTACCTGGACCAGAGGTGTGTAATAGAACCCCCCCCCCCCCCCAATATTTAAAACAACTTACTTACATTTGTATTGTCTTGTCACTGAGATAAACCAAAAGTCTTCAAACCTTGGGGCCACGCTTGCAAATTGTTTCTTTTCTAAAAATACTATTATTTAATTGACTTTTACATATTGCAAGGTTGACTCTGATAATGGAACAACAATGATGCTTAGAACTTAATTGGTTATGCAAAGCAATTGTTCCTGCTATTATTTTATATACAGTATAATTTTCAGAATTTCCTAAACTCTTTCAGAATTTCTGTAGCAATTTTGATTATGAGAACTGTTCAACTCTGTTTATTGAACTACAGATTAGCTGACCTGCTTATTTGCTTTTGTCCCAATAGGTGTGTACCCGAGGCAGCAGCAGGTTGCAGAGATGAGTGTGACCTCGTGGTTCCTGGTGAGCAGCGGGGGGACGCGCCACCGACTCCCCCGGGAAATGATCTTTGTTGGCCGGGATGACTGCGAACTCATGCTACAGGTGAGAACACATTACACACCAATTTCTCCACTGACAGCAGTTTCAAGAAACCAGAACGGGCAAGAGGTGTTTGTTGCATTTTCACCCTTTCTCTATCTTTCTGTAGCCATTGCTGTCTTTATTAAAGAAAAATGGCAGTCTGAGTCTTAGTTAGTTACTAATTTTTAAGGTAATATAACCAGAGAACATACAGAGCCTGGCACTCATGGGGTTTTTCTCAGTCATATAAATAACCTGCTGACCTCACAGCAGTCTGTTTCATAAGCTAAATGTTTACTGAGTATGACTGAGCACACTACAAATGAGCTCTCAGTGCTCATGCTGTTGCTCGTACAGTAGCAGGACATGTTTATACCGTATGTTATCGTGTTTGTGTGTGTGTGTGTGTGTATGTGTGTGTCTGTGTTCTGACTGATTATCTGTGCAGCTGTGCATACATCAAGCCCATGTGTATGCTCATGTGTACCTCTGGTCACTGCACTATTAATAGAAAGTGGGGCAGATACCTCCTGAGTTAGATCTTATCTGACTGAGTCAGTTGTAGTGGTAGTAGTAGTAAAAGGTGCATTCTCTGTTATGAGAAAATGATTACATGTTGAGAGAAGTTTTTACTGGTACCAGTGTCTGTCTAAGAGTCTGACTGTCAGGAAGACATTCAGGACCCTCACTGATATTTATTAATTTTTGCTGTGTTGTTGGAAATTAGCCTCACTTTTCAGATTGGCCTCTATCTTATAAAATCACTGTGGCTAATAATACCACATTAAATTAGATTTATTTCTAAGTTTCTGTTTTCTGTACAGCACTTAGTAAACATATTCAAATATTTTTTTAATTGTAGAATTATTGTTAGCTAAAATAAATCATCAATAAATCATGCTCTATGCCTTATGGGCTTTCTGGGTTGAAGAGGCTGAAGCATAAACAGTATAATAAATAATAATAGTAGAATAGCCTTTATTGTTATTGTATCATTAAAAACTTACAACGTAATTCAGAGTGCTACTCCTGTAAGGTGCCGCTAGTTAAACAAAAAAAACACATTCTCTCCACACATTCATTCATTCATACATTACACATGATAATAAATAAATAAATAAATATATAAAATTAAGTTGTTAAAAACTGCATTGAGACATTGCACATGAAGAATATTGGACACTGGTTTAAAAACATGGGTTTTTGTCCGTTCAGAGTTCTGATAGCTGTGGCGAAAAAGCTGTTTGAGTCTGTTAGTCCAGGTTTTGAGTGATCTGTAGCGCTTCCAAGAGGGAAGCAAGTCAAAAAGGTGGTATCCTGGGTGAGTAAAGTCTTTGGTGATGGTTGAGGCTCTGCTAAGGTAACAAATGCTGGCAGTCTTCCAGGGAAGGACAGCCCATTATTTTTTTGTGCTGTATTTATTCTGTAAAACAGATTTCTAAAATAAATAAAAGTCCCATTTATTTTTAATCCAAGTGCACAGTATGGTGACCTTTTTATTCAAAACTTTCATTTTCAATTTAGAAATTAGCTTCACCCTGCAAAGTAACTTTAAGCTGATCATCTGTGAAACAGTTTAGAAGCCTAAAAATAGTCTGTGTGGTAGATCCTAGTTTTATTTATTTATTTCGATTTAAAACCTTATGTAGGGCTGCATATTTATCAGGCCAAATATATTCAAAACAAACAATTTCCTATAGTATTATTCGGTGGTTTTAGAGTCTGAATTTTATGAATAGACACAGAAAAACTATTAGGTAATAGGGTTTTACATGTTGATGTTCCAATGTTTCCGGTAAGTCTATTAATGATGTTGCTCACACAATCTGAAAGAGGACATGAAAATATACTGAAACACAACTTCTCTGTGCCCTATAAGTGTCACTAAGACAGGAACTTGCATACATAAAAATTGCTGTTCTGGAGCTTTTGATCGTATCACACAATCTCCAGTTGTCATAGACTTGCAGAGGTGCTCGCATTTGCACTTTTTTGATTATTGTGTTCTCTACGGGGTCCTTTTTTTTGTGGTGAGTTAGTTTAGTTAACCAATGTCTCCAAGGTCAAGAATGAACTTTCAATACTTATTCATTTACGACAACATTTCACAGTTATAGAGTTGACCTTTCAGTTTGCTAATTGCAGAGTTTTTATTAGTTTTCCTGCTGGCCTAAATCCTCTCACAGTCGTGTTCTTTGATGAGGAAACTTCAAGAGACAAGTAATAAGGGTCATTTACAGAAGCATGTCGAGTTGTAAGAGATCTGGTTTTTTTTGTTTCAAATACTTCCTCTAATATGTCTCCAATGACCTGAGGGTCTACTGCTCCTGTATGTGTGTGTGTTCTGGTATTCATACCCTTGTGATGTCTTTGGAATGATAGAAAGATAAGAGAAATCTTCCAAATTGAGGAATTTCTTTTGGTTTTTGTGTGCCACTTTGTGTAGCTGCTTACAGTTGTCCCCCATGTGACTGCTTTAATGAGCCAAGTCCTCATCACATGGCGAAAGGTTAAGGGCTGCTTGTGTCATGCACCAAATAAAACACACACACACACGCACACACACACACACACACACACACACACACACACACACACACACACATACACACTCACAAACAGAATATTAAACTTCAAATGATTGTATGTCAGAGAATTATTACACTGTTACTTACTGATACTTATTGAGATATTGAAAAAGAGAAGGAGTGTAATATGTACAGAAACACAGTCTGCATAATGCCAGTCTGAATCTTATAAATAGTCAGTGAGGCTATTACAGTTTTTGCCGGTTGCTTACACACTGAAATCAAAAGTATTACACAATTATCAAAATCTTACACTAAATATGTGCGCCGCTATAAGCACAATGTCAGCCTCACATTGTTTGCAAAACAATACACACAGTGATTTGCAAAACACTAAACACACTTGTATACATTAGACACAGAAGTATATCATGATGTCACTTCCTTGCAATTCCATAGCACTCAAATTACCACACCTATGAGCCAATCTGTGAAACACAGCCATCAGGTGCGCAAAACACATGATTGTTTAATTGTAGACACACCATTCAGGTTTAAGAACACAAAAATGCAGCAGGTAAGTCTAGTATTTTCTGTACTGTATTTTCAGTTTTTTTTTCAGATCTTTTTTTTTTTTTTTTTTTTTCACTGTAATTGTAACCTCTACTGGATACAGTATTTTATGTTTGTCTGTTGTTTGCTGAGCTAACAGTGTTATGCACTCTACTGTAGTACTGTAGCATGAAAACTGGGCCATGTTTTGTTGTGATTCTCAATGCTGACTGATTTGGGTATGGAGAGAAATTTATATATGAGGAAATTATATTTTCCTCATTCTGCAGCATTGGTCTTGTGTAGCGTTTGGTGAACTTATTGTACAGTATATTTGCACTTCCTCTGTGTACTTCATTTACAGTACTCTAATCACTGAGAAGTATGATTACTAAAAGTGTTTTAGGTTAGCAACAGCAGTGTGTAACTGGTTCAAACTGGATTAAGTCATATGGAACGTGTGTTTCATATGGTAACAAAATATGGTTTTTATAGTGTTATATTTTGCAAAGGGTCTGAGGTGTTCTGCTAATTGTGTGTGTGGTTGTGCTAATTGTGTTTAGTGTTTTAAAAAAAGGTCCCTGTTTTCAAATAGTGCTTAAGCAATTAAAAAAAAAGCCTGTGGGACTTTATCTGTCTCTCTTATAACCTCTGGCTCGTAGCTCAACTCATCTGCGTGTGTGTTTGTTTTCTTGTTTCCTTGATGATTCAAATTTTCCTCATGTCTTTATCTCTTCCTCTTCTTGTTATTATGTAGTGCCTTTCTCTTTCACTCTCTTTACAAGATTAATATGTGTTAACTCCTTAAAGCTTTTTGGGAAAATGTTCTGTATCTGCTCATTTTGAACACTTAATTTTCACTTCAGATTTATTTACTTTGCTCACTTTTTTATATCATGTCGAGCTACTCCACATCTGTATTCTAAGTATCTTTGCACACATTTTGTTGGTCAGCACTGCAGCATACAGCATGAGTCTGCTCTATCCTGCGGTGTGAGGTACAACAAGCCGCTCAGTTTGTTTCTATCCTGTTTGATCTAGCCTAATCTCACTAACATAATCTGTTTGATGGTTGGAGTTGCTTGCCTTTTCTTCAATTATTATTTCAGCATCAGGGTGCAGTCCAGTTGTCTGCAATTAGGTTATAGGAAAGATTCATATATGAATTTATATGAGATCCAGCTCCCAGAATCATGTCATTGACTTCAGCACAATAATGTTATTCTTGCCTAAATCTCACTGTGCAAATTTACTTACATTCTGGTTTTGATCTTATTTATTTTCACTCCCATGTTGTTAACAGTGTGTGATTCAGGAATGAGACAAAGTGGCTTAGCACAGTTAATGGATTTTTTAGATGGACTTGTGTTAATACATATTCACTCATCAATCAGATATTATTACTGTGTTTGGCCACCATTGGAAAAAATGAAGGCTGACATTTTAAATGCAGTCACTCCAAATAATGAGCTTATCACTGAGAAATGTACCGTACACTGAAACATCAGGCAAGCAGCTGCAAACACAGCACACACAGCAGAAATCACCATAATTAAATAGGATCTGCTAAATGCCAATATAAAAGCAAATAGTTCCAGGACAAGGTGTTACTTTGTTTCTTGTATTTTATTCAAGCGCCTTGTCTGAAGGGCGTTCAGACATTTGGAGACTGCAGCAATTTGCTCATCAGTCAATTTCAATGCATAGCCTAAATCTAGATATGTTTGGAATATGTGACATTGTTACATGAGAGGGATATTTGCCAAATTCCACAATACATTTCTATCTGAGGCTAACATCATCTTTTTTTTTCACCATACAGAAGGTTGCAGTGTTTGTACTGGAAACTATTTAGGCTCAAAAGCTGATAGGCTCATTTCTGAACAATGCAGAAAAATCAATACCTTCACCTCCAGTCCTTCATTGCTCCCCTGTTCTCCTTGTGTGTGTGTGTGTGTGTGTGTGTGTGTGTGTGTGTGTGTGTGTGTGTGTGTGTGCAGCTGTGAAGGTGTACGTTGTGTGCAGTGTTAGAGACATTGAAATACCTGCTGATAAGGCTTCAAGTTGATATACTTGTAGATATCATACATAGTAACATTGAGGCTCACTATCAGAAATACATTCTTGACATTGGATGCTCATACCTCTACAAAGATGTAACATAACACAGTCTGCTCCAGTCACACTCAGCCCTCCAATGGTTTGTGTAAGAGACCGTTGCTATTCTGCAGTTATAGCACAAGTGCCCACATAAGCATTGTGAAGACATTTTGAAGAAGAGCAGCACAGATGAAAAGTTACCTCTGGGTTAATCCTTCATGTTTGTGTATGTTTTTGTTTGAAGTCCCGCAGCGTGGATAAACAGCATGCAGTCATCAACTACGAGGCTGGGACAGACGAACACAAGGTCAAGGACCTGGGCAGCCTGAATGGGGTGAGTACGCAAATAGAAATATGCAAAACAGAGAGCGGTTAGGACAGATAAAATGACAAGAAAGAACAAATTGGGAGAGATAAGAGAATGAGTTCAACCAGCTGAAGGGGCTTCAGAGGGAGATGGATAGGGATTGCAAAGATAGAGAGAAATCAAGAGCTAGAGAAGAAAAAAACAAGTAGAGGTCCTGAAGGGTCAGAGGTTAACTTGTTTTCTGGCAGTCAATAGGACCTTCTATTTTACTGCTGCTAATCAATCTACCTGTCAATGAGGATTTGTATCAGGACTGAGGTCAATAGGAATCTAATCCTAATTATGCAAATCACAATTTTAGGGCACAATCTTTGATCTAAATATAAACAAAGGGCAACTAAAAAAAAATCAGTGTTAACTTTGTATTTAGATACACTTCATTTCTCTCTCTCTGATATTCTAGCTCAGAAAAACCTGTTTACTGTTGCCACATGCCGTTAGTCATGTGTAGTGATTAGCACTCAGTCATAGCCCACCAGATTGGACACATATGCAGAACCTCCCTGACATCCTCTCCAGTTCTCAGACAGGAAGCCAGAGTCAGAGTCACTTCCTGCTCTGTCATTAACCACCAGCTTCTTTGGCTGGATTCAGAGGAAGTTTTCTCCTGCTGAGTCAGTGGATATATACAGATTTGCCACAATGGTGAGTAAAAAGCTGTGTTTGGGCAGTGCCACCATTTACTGTCTTACTGGAGGTGTTTCATTGCTGGTTTGTAAAGCTGTCATGAACTCATCTCACTAGAGAGAAGACTGGGATGTTTTATTGCAACAGCAGTGCACGTATGATAGAATTTCATTTGCAGTTCAGTGAAATCTGATCTATCTCAGAGCTGCATACAGTAGTAGAAGGAGGGGTGAAATGGGAGAAAGGAAGAGATATGAAAGAAAACAGCAAGGGAAAGATGCGCATGTCATGCCTAGGCCTTTAGTACAGACTTCTTTCAAGACCTTCCAGGAGCAGCTGATTCAACTGTTCAACATGGCGTCATGCATATTAGGACCTTACGGTAATATTAAACTCACATGCGGTCCCATGTGTCTGGCAGCATGAGTTTCTTTTACTGTTACAGCTTCAAAAACCCTGAAACCAGAAAAAAATATCTGACTAACATTTAAGCAAGAGTTGATATTTATTTTTTTCAAGCAAAAATGCCCACTTGCTGTTTTTTTGGTCATATATTTGAGTATACTGGTTATCTTTGGAGTCTGGACTTGACAAAAAAAAAAAAACATGTTAAAATGTTGCTGTGGAAAACTGTTGAAACTATTATTGGCATTTGTTTTCGTATTTTCTATCTAATAGACAAAACAATTAACTTAGAAAATAATTAGCAGATTAATCGATGATGAACATAATTGTTAGTTTCAACCCTAATTTCCACTTGCACACGCGCACAGACGCTACCATGTGTAACACAACTGTGAACCAGCTTAAGCAGATGCCTGTTTGTGGTGATATCTTCTTTATTGTTACATCTATCTATAAATTGCAGGAACGTCTGTCTGTGTGTGTGTTATGCGAATATCTCTTGAGCCGTTAGTCCGATGGATGACAGGTGTCTTGCTACGGGCACGAGTCAGTGCAGTGCCAAGTTTGACGTTGTTTGGATTATAAATCCAAAAGATATCATTAAATATATATCGCTAAAAGAAGCACACATTGGCTTTTGCCGCTCTAGCCGCTGGCCACTCCCCCTCTCACGCTGAGGACCAGAGACAGAGAGCAGCGGAGCTTTGGCAGCTAAAATGTGGCATACACCTCAGACCCAGAAAAATGTGCAAAGTTGCACTACTTTGGACTGTCTTTGACTTTGAATAAACAAACGACAATTCCCGAATTTAAGGACGTATCAGAATCCCACACATGCAAGGCACAACCACACAACAAGTGCAGACAGAGCGTGATGCCACTGCAGGCTACGCAGGCTATCTATCTTATAAAGCGAGACGTATCTGTATGTGTGTCCGTGTTTGGGGGGAAGGTAACCTGCACATCAGCAGACGCCACATGCAGAACGCTTTAGAACAGCGGGGAGACTCTTTTCCTGCTATTGTATTAAATTGCTGTGAGCTGACAGAACATAACGTAGCCTAATCTTGGAGATTATTCCTTCACATAGCGGTGCAATGTGAGAAGATTTCAGAGTTGAACCAGGCAGATACATCAGTTTTCATCAGACTCACCCTGGGTCGGGTTAATTAAGTCGCCAAAATAACTCCGCGAATCAAATCCCCTACTTCCCCGTTAACCGTCAAGCCACTAAACCTGTATGAAAATGAACACCTCTGCTGAAATGTTAATTTCGTTAATGATCCGACACAAGACAACACTGTCTCTCTCTCTCTCTCTCTCTCTCTCTCTCTCTCTCTCTCTCTCTCTCTCTCTCTCTCTCTCTGCGCACACACACACACACACACATACACACACATGGTCCGGTTCTGGTGGTTGATGAACCCAGATACGTGCTGATTAGCTCTCATAACGGGCCGGTGGGTAGCGCACTGCCATGAGTCTATGACGCTAATGTCTGATTACTCCACATTTTCATTGTGATATTTTGTGATTACATTCTGAATCTGCAGCGTTTTCTGTCAGGTAAATATAGTAGTAATGTCTTCCTCTGATGTTACTGTAGAAGTAGCCTACACTGTAAGTCAGTAAAGTTGCATATTAAGTGGTGTGGAGTCCTTCTGTAAGTAATTTGGGGGTACAATTTGATTTTGATGAATTCTACAAGCAGCAATACCACAGGCCAAGTAATCGCCCGTTCCAAATGGGCACATTTTCAACGGGCACTGCACTAGTTTAATTTAAATCTTGGTTTTTGTCTTGCCTTTTCCTTCCCCCTGCAGACCTTTGTAAATGATGTCCGCATCCAGGAGCAGATGTACATCACTCTGAAGTTGGAGGACAAGCTGAGGTTTGGATATGATATCCTTTCACTTTTCTGATCTTTTAATTATTATATTAATTATTACCAACATGCCAAATGTTTTACTGTACTATTTGAAGATAGTAGAATTTACAGTAAGTGGTTTCATGCATCTGTGTATGAAGTATATATATGTGTGTGTGTGTGTGTGTGTGTGTGTGTGGGCATATATCATAATGTGCTATTGTGTTATTTCCTTAACCTGTCCGTCTCACATACCAACCTGTTCACGGTGGTGAGAGGAGAGCTCACTGTGCCTGAGGAGGCTCTAAAGGTAGGATCACACACACAAGCTGTGCCCTAACAAACACTGTCAAGTATCAATGTTCACCATGATACACAGTTGTATTATACTACTTAAATCACAAAGTATTTTGTCTTTTCCTTATCTCTCTTAAGCATGAAAAGTTCACCAGCGGCCTCCAGCTCAGCAAGAAACCGTCCAACAGTGAAACCACTACCACCAAAACCACAAGCAAGTCCCCCTCTAAGACCCCAACAAAGACTCTGAAGTCCCCCAGTGGCAGCACCGCAAGGCCAGCAGAGAGTAGAGCAACAGATGGGGTCACTTCCTCCGAAGAGCCACCAGCTAAACCTGTGGACACTCACAAAGCAGAGGAGAGGATAGGAGGTGAGAGACAGATTGTAGAGGAAATTGAGACAATATAAGACATTTGAAGCCGTCTTAGAAATTGTAGCTTCTTTCAATCAGGAGAGACTTCGTTGCAGATATGCAAAGGTTTATTTGTATATATACATATATGAACTGTACAGTCTTTGGAGATTAGACTCCATTGTTATAAAATAATTTTTAAAGGGGTAGAGAAGCCAAGACATATCCCCCCGATAGAGTCTAGAAACTGGTGGTGGTGGTGAAGGAGCCCAAAGACCGGAGCGAAGGAGTCGACGGGAGCGGTCTACCAGAGGAAGACCCAGAGTGCCGTGGGTGATAATGACTGGAGGTGGAAGGGGAGGAGGAGGGTTGCACTCTTTGCCTGAGATGACAGCTGACAGCAGCAGAGAGAGAAACAGATTTAAAGCAGGGATGTAATGCTGTGATTGGCTCGTGAAATTCATGGCCAATTCTGATTGGTTTAACTGAAAAGTGAACGCCTCGAACCAGCTGATCAGTTTTAGGAAGAGAGAGAGAGGTGATGGAAGTTTAGAAGTCTTCCTGAAAGAATTTACACTGAGCTTCATTAGTGTCTGTTGTGCATTGTTAGTACCTTATATTTTTTTTGCTGTGTTGATTTGGTCTACTGTTTACACTCTTTCCTCAAAATTCAGATTAGTATGTCGATACATTTCATGGTCCACATTTGTACAACACATTACAATTTACATCACATATGTTCTTTTAAGCTGTGTTTAAGCAGGGTGGGTGGGCAAATTTCTCCTGTAGAAACACAATTTCAGTGTTGTAAAATTAACTGTGGTGGGTTTTTATTTCAGGCCAGTAGGGGGTGGACGTGGTCACCAGGGAAAGGGCTTTGACCACCACCAACATGCAGTCAGTTTCAACATAAAGGCAGTTTAGGTCTAAGGATTTCCCTTTTAATTGACATCACTGACCAGGATGGGGTGCTAGCATGGGTCCTGGTTAAGCTTCAGATGTTGAAACAAGGCCACATGGGGCTTGTGTTATTGCACAGATTAAGCAGTAACAGGGTCAGAGTGCCTTCATAATGCAAACCCATATGCCAGCGGCACTACTTTTCTTAACATGCAGTAGCATTCACGTAAATTTGCACATTTGGAAAACAAGCATGCACATACGGTGTTGCATGTCTCTCCATCTGCTGCTTATGTTTTTAATGACACCCTCTCTGTGGTTCTGTGGATGTAATCCTGCAGTGTTACTACTGTAATACCAGGCCTCACCCAGATATTATACCTCATAGTGAGCATACATTCATTAGCTATTAGAAGGCCTCTTTTTAACTGCATGCAATTTGGCACACAGCATCCATAATTACCTGCATATAGTATACTGTGATTAAACAATAAGTTAAAATAGCTCAGGATAAGTGGTACTTAAAGGAAATTAAGGTAAAGGAAAAGGATCAAGCAGGAAGAAGTCAACACATGAGGAGACTTCCTAAGCCACAACATCACTGATTCAAATCCGGCTGGAGACCTTTGTTGCATGTCTTTCCCTTCTCTCTCTCAACTATGTTTCCTGTCTCTTCTCTACTGTGCTGTCCAGTTAAAACAAAAAATGCACTGCAGGATGTTCATCCCATGTCAGCTTTCATTCTAATGGGGGCAGAGAGGCAAACAGAAAGTCCCTCTTTCATTTGAACTGTGTGTTTGTCTGAGAGAGAGAGAGAGAGAGAGAGAGAGAGAGCATGTGTGTGTGTCCATCCTGCTGGCTAAAGTTCTGAAAATAGGTCAGTGGTGCAAGACCCAACTAGAGGGGAATTAATGCACCAACACACACATATACACAGAGCAGCTGGGTTCACTTTGTGTCATCCTGATACAATAAACAGCCTTATGTTGACAGGACCAGAGTATGCGAAATGCGTAATAAACAGTTTAAACTTGACAGGCCTCAGTTAAAACTACATTAAAATGTCTGCATCTGTGCATCTGTTTCAGGGGATGTTACAGCTCTGCCTCGTGGGACCCCCCTGTACGGTCAGCCGTCTTGGTGGGGGGATGGGGATGCAGATGATGAGAACTCCTTCAAACAGGAAACCAAGTCATCCAGCAAAAAACATGACAGCTCCATTTCAGGTAGGAGGTATTCGCATTTTTACCTTCTAACTACCATCATCACTACACTTCAAACATGCAATGCAAAAAAATGATGATACATCAGGGGTGTAAATGAAAGAAAGCTGGTTGATTGTCAAATGCATCTGTATCTGTCACATTTGATCATCATTTTTTTAATAGTTTGTACAGGACAAGAAGAGTTTACACTGCACATAAAGTAGAAAGTTAATTGTTGTAAAGAGTTAAATGTTGTAAAAAAGATAATTATAAAGTTCATATATGAACCACAAAATGCAGATTTCATACAAAATGTGATGTAATACTGAAGTGTTTAATGTTATTGTAGCTACAGTATGTATGGCGTGATGAATCAGTAAATTTCATCACACCATATTTGCTGTAATTTGTGTGGAAAGTTCCAAATTCCATTTCACGTCTTTGTACATGTATTTTCAGCAAAAAGAATTTTGTTTCACTTTGCGGTAGGAATATATTACTGTATGCTATAAGTGAAACAGTAGCTTGATCTTAATGCCCTCTAGCTCAGTTTATTGGCTCTGTGTTGAAAGTGTAATGGCCAGCCAGACTGTGTTTGTGTGTGTAACAATGCATGTATAACTGCACACAAAGCCTTTTTCAGAGCCTGTGTATGTCTGTTTGCCTACAATATATGCGTGTATACAGTAGTGACCGTTGGCTTGGGGGATCCTGTTAACTGGTGCTGGATAGTCAGAGTAACAGGATTAGAGGCTATGCCAATAGTAAAACAGCTCAGCGATACAAAATCAGTCTGTGCCAGTCTGGTTAGTGTGGACCAGAGCAGTCAGAAAGAGTGGGGGGAGGTTAATCATACACAAACATTGGTCCAGACTGAAGCGTCCTTAAATCTCTCGCCACATCTGGATGGATAGTCTGGGAGCGGCTTTGCCAGCCTGAAAAGGAATACTTTTTTTCAGCTCTTTTAACAATCAGTTAGAAATAATTTCTGTGTTAAACCATGCAGATTTTGCTGTGGATTTGGCAAAATATTTTGCTGTTAGAATGAGATTAGATCATTTTGGAGTAAATCTGTGCAAGGTTGGCAGGGTGTTTTGAAACCCAATAGCTTTCCAAAAAATTAGGCGAATGGGATTAGCTACTTCAGTCATGGAAGTGGGTGAGTGGAAGGCATTTTGCCCTCTTGGAGCATTGCATTTTTTGAAGTGCTGAATGAATGTTTTGATGTTGGATTTGTTGATAACTAATATATGTAAATTACTTATTGTCTATCACTGTAGCCATATCATGTTTTTCTTAATATTGTGAAACATGGCACACAGCTTTGTTTACTTAACACTACATAGGAATTGCCAAGTCAGACTTCTTCCATAACTATTTCTGAAATACACCACAGTGTATTTATGTAGGTTACATGGATCTCAGCATCAAAAGCAGATCTAATCAGTGTACATATCTTAAAAATCTCTTTATCTGCTTTAACAAACTGTTAACATCAGATATACAGTAGCAGGGGAGTGGAAGTGAAAGAGAGATGTGGGGAAGGAAGCGATTTTGTTTGAGTGTGTTTTTGGTTGCATGCATGTGAACGTCAGTTAAGTTCAGTGTTTGTCCTTTTCTCCTTCCCAGTGAATAGGCTGTGTTGTCAGAGCCCCCTACCCCCTTCCTTATTGTCACTCAAGCTGATTGAGTTACGCCATTGCACAAGCTCCCCCATTCCTACCAACACACACAAACACACTCATGCACACAGCATTCAAACAGACCTCTCTCTCACTCCAGTACTGCAGCGATCATTAGCTAACCACTCTAATTCTCTGGTAAGTATTACTCTCAAATCCACTACTTACTTCAGCTAATGGAGCTGGTAAAGGGCTGTCGATTTGAATCAATTACCTGTGGCTCTTTTAAGAAGTATTTGCTCAGTTAACTCTCTGTAGCTCTTACATTAGTTGTTCATTAGAATGTAAAATGAAAAGTCAGAAGCATTGCAGGTTATAAACCGTTTTGCCACTGTTATTTAATGTCTGTCAAACAGGAGATGCCTTTTGTTAGTGTGTTGATTGGCCATATATTCCAGGGTCTATATAGTAGTCTGTAATGGGAAAAACATTAAAGTGATTCTATAAAGCCTAGGTTTTGCATGTTTATTGTATGCCAACAAAAAAGAAATCCTGCAGCACAGTCAGCATTTGTTTAAACTGTATGGTCTTTACATGAATAGCATTAAACTCTTTCATGAAATGCTGAACTTCACAGAAATTACTAGATGCATCCCAGACAAGCCATGTGATTTATGGTGCCATCAGTGGAAGCTCTGATAGTATTCACACTTATTGGCACGTAGAGTGTGAACATGTGTGAGATACAGGAAGTTTAGTCAGTTCTTCATAATTTCAAGAAAGGAGCAAATGGAGATACAGTACTTAATACTGTCTGCTTTACATGTTTATTTTTAACTTGTCAGTCTTGTTTGCATGGTACTTCATTATCAGTTAGGTCATTGGATCTCAAGCATCATTCAACATATTTGCTCTCGAGATCCTAATATATGCATTTACTTTAAATCCATGTTGTAAATCTTCCTAAACTTGCAGAGCAGCTTATGCTGGCAACCATAGATCTTGTTTCAAAGACGAGTCCATAGAATTTTTTTAGTGCTTCAGTTTAGTTGCTAACACTGAAGTGGAAAATAAGCCTTTTCATTCAGATATTCTGTTTCTGGGAAGATCCCAGTTTGTCACTTCCTTAAACGGCACCATCATATTTATAGAATATATTATTTATGAGAAATTCACTCACTTTGTTTATTGTTATTGTATTCTGCAAAGTACATTTCTGCATCTTGTTTCTTTTGCCAATTGCCATATGTTCCTACATTTGCTCCCCAACATGAAGCAGATGGCCCCTCTAATTTCTGAAAGTATCATTTATCATATTGAGATCCAGCAGAGGCTCTGTTAGTTAATTTGAACAGATGAGAAAATTAAGTGCTCCATATTGTGAGTCCCCCAAAGAGCTGCACTAGCAATTCTTATCCTGAGTGACTTACATGACTTGTGTGTGTTTGTGTGTATGTATGTCTGTATGAGAGACAGACAGAGACAAAACTCATGTGCATGTCTTTGTAGTAGTTTATAGGGCTGCATCCTCCCCCAGAAGGAGACAGTAATTCTGATAAATGGTGAGACCCACTTGCTCAATAGGGGACTATGATTGAATTGGTCCGTTGTTGGCCTAGCTTGACCTTTCTCTTATAACTTTTGATAATGAATCCTATTATTCATCTCTCACTGTGACATTGAAGCATCGTATGTTATTTTATTAAAGCATTAAATGCTAAATATTTAGATAGAAGCTATGACAGACTGTAACTGCATCCCCTCCTGTACAATATCAGTGAAAATGAACTGAACTGATGAAAATTGTTCTAATGACAACTTTTAAGTTGTAAGAATGATTGAAAGATTGATCTGAGCATCACGTTTATAAAAATGTTGCTCATTTAAATCATTAACCACAGTACTATCTGTATGTGCTTTTCAACCTCAGACAGCAAAGAGGCACGTCGAGGGGAGAAAGCTAAAGAGGACGGCCTTCATGCGGCCACCGCCCATGATTCCAGTTACTTTGAGATGCCTACCAAGGAGGGTCACATCAGCAATAACGGCATCCATGAGATTCCCACCAAGGACACAGAGGGCACCACCACTCACACCAATGCAGGTGAAGTATACATTTCATTTATTCTGATATATGGTAAATAAAAGTGATCTCTTTGAGAGTTTGAAGGGGATGTAAGGTTATAGTGTCTGTGTTAACAGTTAAGAACTACAGATAGTAAACCACTACTACATTAATTTGTGACATTGGTACAATTTGTATATTCACAGTATAATGATTGTGAACATTAAAGTCCTATCAAGTTGTGAGAAATGTGTTATAATCAGAAACAGAAAACAGGAAGTGGCCACTGTTTGTCTAGCATAAACCGAGTAGCAATCATTCTGCAACAGAAGCTGTCAGCTGATGTCATCACATTTGGATAAAAATACATTAAATGTATATTTCCATAATTAGATTATACCAAGTAGTCAGAGTCATACATTATTTTAAGTGCTTCACCCAGAATCACTATAGTTAGTAATACTTACTGACTGACACTGACTGACAGTAGCAAAACTGTAATGCCTGCTCCACAGCTCAAGGTCACGCCTCCTTCACCATAGAGTTTGACAACACTTCTCCAGGGAAAGTCACTATTAAAGACCATGTGTCAAAGTTCACCCCCGACCACCACAGATCTCGCTCCAAAAAGAGTGGAGCAGGAAGTGGAGGAGCAGGAGGGAGGGACTTGAGCACACTGCAAGCCGCTATGATGGCATCAGAGAGCAAGGTGGCTGATTGGCTGGCCCAGAACGACCCCACTCTTGTGCGCAGTGAGTCAACGGAGGACGACAGCAAGAGCATCAAGAGCGATGTGCCAGTTCATCTCAAAAGGCTAAAAGGTGAAGGTTGTATTCTGTTAACATTTCTGTGTGTGTGGATTGTGTAAAATTGTTTTGTTGTACTGTTTGTTTTCTGGTTCTCTACTTCTTCCTTGTAGTTTCGTCTTCCCTCCTTTCTCTCACGGAAGATTCTTATTTACACTGTCTCAATTTTCTATTTGTCTCTTCCTATACTATGTGAAGACTGGGTTATTCTTTGTTAGGAGCAGCCAAGTCAGGGGATTAGCAGCTAGCAGATAGAAACATTTAAACCCCTATCTACTGCTTTGACATCCAATGACAAGGCTTAACATGAGTAGCATAGTACGCCCCCCCATTGAATTTTACTTTTTCACCATTTACTGACATACAGTATTATCCAGTGAGGAGCACATACTCTACTCATACACTACTTTATGACATGCCTGACTACAAGAGCTTTAAATGTGGCTTTTGGTTAGATTTTTTTCTTTTGCATTGTCAGTAGGGCTGGGTACCGAATTCAATACTTTTTAGGCACCGACCGAATTGCCTCTTTACTATAGAGTATCGAAAAATGCCTCGTCATTCAATCCCCAATTTCAATACCTTAGGAGTAAATCTCATCAGCGTCGGTGAGCCAATAAGCATGCAGCATGTGTCTACCAAGATCTAATATTGCTGGTGATTGGCTGTCTAACATGTCGTAGAGACACGCAGGAAAAACTCTACGTTACACACACAGATGGGGCTCACTTAGTAGGAGCTGAAAAATAAATAAAAAGATTTGTGCCGTAATGTTGTAATTCCTTTTAGTTAAAATGGATTTTATAAAATTGGTATCGAAAAAAGTATCGTTCAGGAACCGGTATCAAAGTCACGGTATTGGTATCGGTACTGGTATCGAACATTTTTAAACGCAGCTCTAATTGTCAGTATGAACATCTAAATCTTCACTGTTTACCTCTGTGGGCTTGTTGCTATGTATCCTTTGGGTAAGGTTTGAGATTACTATGGCTGTAAATTGCATGCTTCTCTGCTATTCTTTGTTCCCTTTACCTGCAAGCAGCCAACTGCTGAGTAGGCTCCTGCTGCCAGGGGGTTATGTGAGAAGGGCCGAGGCTATGCTAGGCTTTGTACTGCCAGTTAAGAGATGATGCTAAGCTAGGCTAGGGGTAGACTGCATGCTGGTCGTGAGTTAATTACATTTATGCCAATTTATGATGTTGTTGACATGTGTGGGGGAAGGATCAGCAGACAGGAGCTGATGAAAATGGAAATCTGTGAAGCAGGAGTGAAAGACAGGGAAGCTAATTCATTAGATGGAGTTGGTACTACATGCATGTCAACTGGCTGACAGAATGGCTCACCTGATGGATGATTATGTTGCTAACTGACTTATTGTCTGACTGGCTTTGGGACTGCTAGACACTGCAGTTTTTGCAAATTGAAGCTATGGCCGATTGATACTTGATGTGCTGGCCCTTGATATTTCAGTACCTGAAGGAAGAGAGGGGAATTAGACAAGAGCAAGGAATGTGGCTGTGGTGTGGATGTGGCTGTGGTTGTGACATGAGTTAAGGGAGGAATACCAAGAATAACTGTAGAACACAAATAGGGGTGAAAAGATGGGTGGAGTGAGAAGGAGAAGAGAGATGGAGAGGACAAAGAGGGATGAATAGATGGCATGTGGACAGCTGGATAGAAAACTGTCTATTGATGCCGGCTGTGGATATGTGATGTGTGCAAAAACAAGTACAGCGGGAAGATGGTGTGAGAGGGTGTGGAAGGCGGGAGAACCACACTGTTACGCTGAGAGCAGCATTTGCAGCAATAACAGCAAAAGTGATTGGACAAAGAAAGACAGGAAGGAGAGAGGCTTGTTGCCTGGACTGCAGTGAAAGCGGAAAGGGAGGCAGCGAACGGAGAAGAGAGCAGTTTTTGGTAGATAGTTGTTATAGTAACAGTGATGCAAATGATGGCAGGGAAAGAGACAATACAGATATACATTTACAAATAGCAAAAACTAGCAGTGAACATCTCTTTGTGTGTGTGTGTGTGTGTGTGTGTGTGTGTGTGTGTGTGCGTGCATGCGTGCATGTGTGTGTGTGTGTGTGTGTGTGTGAAGGCTGCAGGAGCATGTGTGAGAAACGCATTTCAGTGCTGACGAAGGGCGTGTGTGAAGCACGTGCTGCTCGCATGTGGATTTGTGTGGCTGAAATCCATTGTGTCTATGTTTGTTGCATGTGTGTGTGTTTGAGACATGCTCAGCACTGTTCTGCAGACAAGCAGTGTAGCATGTGCGAAGAGAGGCATGTGTGATGTTGCTTAGGGTGTGTCGTTCAGGTACCAGGCAGAGAGAGAAGCAGAGGTTTAGCGAGGAAATTGAAAGGAGGCAACTAAGCCAAAGCTTTTGATTTGTAAGCATCAAGGTAAGTCTTTCTCTTCTTGCTGTAAGGAGCAATGTTGAGGATACATCTTTATACTTTAACTATTGTGTTTGTATTATTGTAACATCTGCAAATCTGTGCGTTTTCCGTGCCAATCAGATGTGATTCTGAGTTGTGATTGCAAGATTATTTTTTTTGCGATTTTGATTCATGAGTACTTCATGTACAATTGATATTAATTTGCAGTAGTAGCTTAACATATAAGGGTTGAACTTAAATATTGTATATGCATATTATACTGTATTATATGCTCTTATACAGCACAATTCTATGTATGTTTAGGCTTGTATGTTTGCTTGTCTGTGACTGTGCATGCATGTAAAGTAAGTGAATCCTTGTGTCTGATGCTCAGTTGTGTCCGTGTGCGTGCAGCCCGTGGCGGAGACAGAGTCCAGCTCCCCTGTGAGTCATGGCGGGACAAGCGGGGCAGAGCACTGGACTCTCACAGATATACCTCTGTTCTCCTCTGGCGCTGCCAACTGCTTCTTTGTCCGGGGCACACAGCATGAAAGACCTGCCTCTCTCTGTCAGCTTATCTACTGTAACGCTCTGCTGCTTTCCTCTCTCATTCCATTTATGCTGTTCTTCTTTTTAATGAAATGTATGCTTTATTAAATCTCAAAGAGTGATAAAAGACAGTAGGGCTGCCACCTCTTAGTTGAGCTAGTTAGCACAGCTCTGTTGATTACATCAACTAATCGATTAATCGACAAAATCATATAAGTGTTAGTCGACTAAGAATTTCTTTAGTCGAGGACGGCCCTAAAAGACAGACAAGATGGAGAAGGTGGATGGTGGAATGTGACAAATGAGCTGACTCTGAAATATGCCCAAGGCTACAGAGCTATTGTGATACCCCAATGTAGAAACAGTACCCAAAGGAGTACTCAGCATTTTAATATCTTTTTTTAAAGAAAGCAGCAGAACCTGAGACATCTTGACATTTAGTCCCTAATATGGGTCAAGCTCCAAAAATATTGAATCCTACTACAATTCCAATAATGCAACTCCATATTGTCTTTAATTAGACTTTCCCTGTCTTCTCCACACCCCCATTTGTAACACAGGCTTTCTTTTATAAATGTCAAGTTTCCAAGGCTGAATCAAGATAACCCTCCATGACATTACTATGACATCTCCTCCAGAGCTACAGAGGACATAATACAACTGCTTTATCAGGCTGAACAGTACTAATTATGACAAGTAAACTCAACTGATCCTCATGTATAAAGTCATTGGAGTGCCCCCTGATACATTGCCTTTGTCTACATTGGACCAATGTCGCACCTTGCCAATTGTCATTCTCCAATGTGCAATATCTAAACAATTATCCATAACTTTAATACAGATACATACTATCTATAATTTGACGTTCAGGGCAGATCACAGTAAAGATAAATCCAGAAATAAAGACATCAGAGCATCAGACTAATTCAAAGTCACCGTGGCTAGACAGTTCCAGAGGCAAACCACTATAGTCCACTCAGCCATGGAAGAACATTGTCCTCTTTTCCTCATGGAGGAAACATGATTCCAAGAGAGACAATGAATTCCAATAAACGTTACAAAGTATAAGCGTTATATTTTGTAAATATATGAACTCACACTATATAGGATGCTAAAATGTATTGATTTAATTAATCTGCTGGGTAGATGTAGACTCTAGATGATGGAGTAATGCTGTAGTATGAATTTATATTTTTATAACAGTTTATTTTTTGCATTTATTAGTTGGGAGAAAGCATGAGAAAAATGATAGGGTATATGCTTTTGCCAGGATCCAAACCTGTGTGATGAGTTATGAAAGAGATGTGTGAAGGGGAAGTGTTTTCTGATGGTCATCCACAACAACAGTTGTGGTGTGCCCCCCCCCTCTCATACCCTAGTGGCAATTTACTATATCCTGATCCTCCTTCAGTGAAGAATCCCCAATCTCTCTCTGGCTTCTTCTTTTCTCCCACTTTATCCAGTTCCTCTCCTTTCCCATCCACCCTTCTCTTTTCCTCTTTCCCCCATCCTCCTTCGCAGTTCAGCCTTATCTTTCCCAGTCTCCTTTCTCTTCAGTCCCCCCCCCAACACATACACACTCTTATCCAGCTTCATACTCTGCTTCCCCCTCCATGTTCTCCTCCACCCCTCCCCCTTGTTGCTCTCTCTCACTGGTAGTAGGCAGGGCCAGTGACCGTGTGAGTGGCATATCTGGATTAGCGTGGCACACTGCCTTCGCACAAAACTGAGACGACATGCAGATTCGACCCCGACTGATCAAAATGTAGAAATAGCAGTAATGTGGTAGGTAAACCAGGCATGGTGAACTTAGGGTCTGTTTTAACTGTTGAATGATTAGATTGAGGCCACAGCTGAAAGTTCATAGTTAATTGAGGCTCTAATGTAGGCAAACATTTATTTCTTGTTACGATATCTACAATGGGTGTGCTCTCAGGAAGATGTGGTTCTCTGCTGTGGTCTACATGGGACTGTTTTTCGTCTTCTTGGTTGCTTAATTTAAGTAGACATCTGAACAGCCACACACATTGTTGTCCTGCACATTTTACAATACTGCTGTATTGTATCTTTATGGATGCACAACAGCTGTTGTATGTTACTATGTTACTGTTGTGTGCACATGTTATGATATGAATTTAAGAATGTTATTTATCAGTTGTTTTTCAGTTGACGTATTTATACCATGTCATGTGGAATACTGTCATAGAAAACTAGTGTATGTATTTTTCCCACCAAGCATTTGTTGTTGAAAATTAAGAATAGTAATAACTCAACTGTGTTCTCTCTTATGTGTCCTGATAGGCAGCAAGCATGATGATGGCACCCAAAGTGACTCAGAGAATGGACTGGGCCTTCGTTTTGCCAACCGCCGTCACGCCCTCGAGGAACGCCTAAAAGCAGCACACGGCCACGTGGGAGCAGGAGGGGGGAACATAACTGTGAGCGGGTCCAAAACAAGTGGCAGCCGCACTGCCTTCATGATCGAGTTCTATGACGAGGAAAACCATCGCAAACGCCGGTCGTATTCATTTTCCCAGACTGCACCGCTGCAAGGGATAGGAGCTGGTGGGGAGGGACTGTTTCCCCAGCCTCCCTCTCACCCCAAGGTGTTCAGCATTTCCACCTCTGCTACTACAGCCTCAGACTCAGGTAATGAAACTTCATGTCAAATATCTTCTGATAAACATACTTCTATAAACAGTTGTGTGTGTTTCTTAAAGATAAGAAGATAATGTGGATTTTAAAGAGAGAGAGAGAGAAATTCATGAGATTAAGTCCAAGACAACTTAATGGTTCCATCATGTTTTGTTTAAAAGTATTTCTATTTGCATGAAAAGTAAAACTAAACTAAACTTTATGCGTAAATCTGCAGAAGTCGCTGTAAACCTGTAATCAGGGGCTGTTGTCATTCATTCCCAACTATTGATGTCACATATAATAATAGTTGTGAACTTTGGATAAAATCAGTTACTACAGTTTACAGTGTACTACAGTACACTTGTCTCTGTACGTCCGTTTTGGGTAACAGCTTTATTTCTGCTCCACACATTGTAACGTGTAGGAAAGGTCCCAGCTCCGATACCGGCTACAGTGACTGCAGGTGCCCCTACGGCTGCACGCGTCCTTCTCAAGCAGCGGTCAGAGGACCCGAGTATCGGTCGCAGCTCAGCCAGTACCGGGCTGGCGACAGGCAGCCCCACCAGCCCCAGTGAGGACGCCTCGGTCGTGGGGAGAGGAGGGGGAACTGCTGGAGGGGAGGCAGAGGACGACCACAGCGATAAGGGGACCTACACCATCGAACTGGAGAACAGGAATGCAGAGGAAGAGGAGGCCAGGCGCATGATAGACAAGGTAGGAGTGTTCAGAGATGTTAGCAACTATCTGTACCATGTAGCATCATTTCTGTTTCTCTACCTCAACCATGAGAATCATTTGTCCTGACTGCAACATCTTAATTCTGGCACGAGGAGATGCATTTGGCATGTTACCAAAATTATTGAAAGATTGGACATTTTCTGTTGATTACTTTTTGCAGTTTAGAAAATAGACTGCAGATGAGAAACAGAGAGATTTTCTCTTTTTTTCATGTTGCTATACAAAGAGGACACTTATATTATGAATTTACTCCATAAACACTACCACCAGTTTGTAATAAAAAACACTTTGCTGAGCCCGTCTGCTCTGCATTTGAAGCTCATTCCCAGAGATGTGAGCAGCCACACACATTATACACTGTACTACACAACACTGTAGTATTGTACTGCATCCTCCAGCTCTGTATTCTGTTGCAATGTTACTGCTGTACATATTATGATATGGATGTAAGACTATTTACTAATATCACATTAATGCAATCACACATTGTGATTGTTCTTTATGTAGTTAGATAACTGGCTGCAGTTGAGTAGACTTAAGTAGACTGTAAACTGCATGGAGCTGGGTAATTTTAGTCAGATTTGTAATTTAAAAAACATTTCCATCGTTTGAGTTTATTCAATACAATCATCTTAAAAGCCACTATAGTTTGCTACAAACAGCCACATAATGCAACTCCCTTTGAATCTCATGCCCAGAGAAGGGCTTTGGAGATTAACAAAAATGGATCTATAACACTAAGTTTGCAAGTTCAAATGAACTATTATTTATTTTTTACTGTTAGGTCTTTACGTTCAGATCACTCTAATCACCCCCAAAAAATGTGAAAACCAAAACATCTGCCTTCTTTGATTTTTTTGTGACCATAAAAGTAGCGGGCAGAATGACCATAGCATCATTTAAACTTACTCTGCAGTAACTCTAAAGAGAAGAATTTGACCAAGCACAAACCGACCAGAGCAAGGTTAATCGTCTCTTTATTGCCTGCTTCGTTGGCACTTTTAGGGTTAGCAAGTCCTTTGAGACTGGTTTGTGTTGTTGCCACTAAAACAAAGCTGTCATCTCTCAGTTGCCTCGCTTGACCACCACTCCACCCTCTGTCCCATTGGTAGACCTAATGCTTCTGTAATAGCCCGTGGAGACTTTTTCCATCAAGCACTGACCTGTTTTGTTAAATGATGCTCCGGGGAGGCTGAAAAACCATCATCTGTTTCTTACTGCCACCCGTCTGTTCTGTGGCACTGCAGTCTTTTATGGTCACAGAAAACATGTTGGATAGGAGCAAAGAAACAAACTTAGAAAGAGATGGTTTAATAATAGTTTCAGGGTGAGAAACTGAAAATAGTGGAAAAGCTTGGCTCAGTGGGTAGAGCAGGCGCACATATGCTTAGAGGTTTATGCCTCAACGCAGAGGTCCAGGGTTCAAGTCCGACCTGTGCCGATTCCCTGCATGTATTCCCCCTCTCTCTCCCCTTTCTCACCTAACTGTCCTATCAATTAATGGCGGAAAAGCCCCCCCTCCCCCCTCAAAAAAAAAAAAAATAGTGGAAAAGCTAACATTTCTTTTGACCATCATTACAATTAAAGTATAAATTAAAAAGACTTCCTTAAATAGGTACAACAAAAGCAAGTAGTGCTAAAACTTTCTAGACAAGGTTCACTGGGCTCTTTCATTGCCACCTACTAGTATTCAGAAGTCGGGACTTATTTATAGGAAGTTAAGTTGCTGCCAATAAAGGTTTATTACATAGACATAATTGAAACTTTACTAAATGACATCTTAAAGAGGCACATATCCCTGTAAGCGTTGTATACAGGAGTTATCTTAGGAGGAGCAGTGATTATAATTAGCGGGGTGTAGTTCTAGTCAGTGTTATTCTGAGTGCATTACATTCAAAACTGGAAGTGTTGTTATGCTAATTCCTGTAATTAACTGACACACTAATTGGCAGTCTGTCCGCTCTCCTTTTCTCTACCCCTTTTGTAAAATGTGTGTGTGTGTGTGTGTGTGTGTGTGTGTGTGTGTGTGTGTGTGTGTGTGTGTGTGTGTGTGTGTGTGTGTGTGTGTGTGTGTGTGTGTGTGTGTCTGATTTCTGTTCGTTGCCATGGTATTCAACGATCAAGTGCAGATTGGTGCTTTAATTCAACAGCATCTTCTTCTGTCTGTTCAGTTCATTTTGTTCATCAAGAGAACTGAAGAATAATATTACCATAGTGTGCTACAGTACTTATATGCTAAGGATGCATACAGAGAAAAACTAATCGGAAAGTATGACAATACATGCATACATAATGCCGTAAGACATTATACAAAATACATACACAATTTGTCAGCTTTTGTTTCCTCTTGCTTTTTCAAACATTTGTAGGTGTTTGGTGTCCAGCAGAACCAGGACTCCTCTAGTCTGTCAGATCTGAAAGGAGAAGGAAAAGGAAAGGAGACAGGAGAGACGGGGAAAGAGGTAGAAAAACTGCACGTTAACAGCTTATTTGTCTTTCACTTTCATTTTGTTCCTTTTTGGTTCACATTTGGTTCCCCCTTGTTGTCCCTCTCTTTCTCTGCCTGTCTTTCTCTACCTCTCCTCATATGTTCACCTATACACAAGTGTTCATTGCTACAATAATCAATAATGATGTTGACCACTCATTCTTGTAAAAAATGACAGTGTTTCATTATGCCTCTCAGACCAGGCTGAGCTTCATAGTGCGAGTCAAAGTCACTCTCATGGCTTGACAGCTCTACTCCCCTAGCCTGCTCATGGGAGTAGGCTAGTCCTCCCTGAGACTGACCTAGATCATACATGTGGAGAGACATGCTCGGCCCTCGAGGCAATTTCATAGGAGGGAGGAGACAATGTCTATGAGCATTTTCTTTTTTAGTCTTTTATGCCATTTAGCTAGACGTCTCTAGTAAAATGAGAAGCAATTGTTTTGTTTCTTTTCTTAAAACCTTCTTGTACGATGACGGTGATGTTGGTGTGGCAGATTAAAGCTTACAAGCAGACATATTTTGATATCCAAGTAAAATTGCAAGAAGAGATAATTTGTCTTAATACCACACCCTTCATTCCTACAAACTAAATACTTTCCATCATCATGTAATCTCACTCATGATCTGCCCTGTATATTTTGTGCCACGAACAATTGACTGAACTGCTCTTTTTTTTACTCCTGTTTCCTACTCTCTTGTTACCCCACCCCCCTCTTGTGTCCCCTCAGGCTCTTCCTAGCGACTCGAGTTGGGTCTCTGAGTGGGCCAGTCTAGCTGCCAATCACACCAGGACAGACCCAGAGGGCTCAGGAGCAGAAACAGCTGCCTTCCTCCACAAAGAGAGAGGTACACAGTCACTGCACAGAATGCATAAGCTTAAATGAAATGTTGAGCTGAAGTAGAGAGTTTTTAAATACAATACATTTTCCCTTAAAAGCATGTACAGTACAAAGCAGCACTAAGAATCACTTGAATGTGCTTTTAATTTATGTGGAGGAAAGAAATCTTGAATCTCAGTTAAATTTGTCTTTTGTATTTTAGGAACTGATGCCTTTGAGTCCGGTGCCTCCCTCAGCAGAGGAGAATCCTCCTCCAGTCTGACTGACCGTAAGCGCAGGACCCTCCCCCAGCTCCCTGTGGATGATCCCCGGGCTAAATCCAGCACCAAAGCTCTTGGACTGAGGTCCGAGATTGGGGAGAAACAGGACACTGAACCCCAGGAGAAAGAGAACAAGGGAGACGGGGAGTCCCCGACTCCCATGAGGGACAGTGAGATGACCAGTAAACGTAAACAAAGCTCCACCTCTTCTCCATCCAAGGCTCCTGTCCGGTCCTCTGGCAGCACTGAGCGGAGGAAGAAGTCTGAGGAGAGGAAAGGAGGAGGAGGAACAGGAGAAGTAGGAGAGAAGTCTGGGAAGCCTCTAGTGCGCCAGGGCAGCTTCACAATTGAGAAGCCCAGCACTAATGTCCCTGCAGAGCTCATCCCACGCATCAATAGAGGCGGCAGTGGGCGCGAGCGCAGTGACTCTGTGGGCAGCATGGATACTGCTACGCTCCTGAAGGACACTGAAGCTGTCATGGCATTCCTGGAGGCCAAACTAAGAGATGAAAACAAACTAGACCAGAAAAGTGGTAAAACTGGTGTCCCTCCTCGGACTGACTCCATCTCTCCTGAGTCAGATGTTGACACGGCCAGCACAGCTAGTCATGTGGCTGGAGAGGCAGAGAGAAAAACAATAGCTGGCGGCGAACATAAACCACGTTCCTTCAGCAGCATGCACCGGGAGAAGAGCAACATGAGCACAGTTTCCAGGACCAGTGTCTCTAACGCAAGTGCCCGTGACCGCTTGGAGAGGAAGACTAAAACAAGAACTGTGGAGGCAAGCCGGACTGATGCGCGGCGCTCTGTTCAGCCATCCTCTGCCTCCTCCAGAGCACGCCAGCCTTCTCTAGATCTCACTGATGATGACCAGACATCTTCCTTCCCCATCTCTGACATCCTCTCCTCAGATCAGGAGACCTACTCTGGACCTTTGGGGCGCTCAGCACACGGACGTGGCTCAGATGATGTTCTTCATTCCAAACTTGATAGCCGGTCTGCTAAAACCTCTAAAACGAGGAGCAGTGTCCAGGCAGCCACAACCTCCTCTCTGAGCAAGCAGGCCTCATTGCCTCAGCCACGGCCCACAAGAGCCTCCCTTCTTCGCCGCGCCCGGCTGGGGGATACCTCTGACACGGATCTAGCTGATGCAGACAGGGTGTCTGTGGCTTCTGAGGTGTCCACCACCAGCTCCACCTCGAGGCCGCCATCTGGTCGAAAGGGACCGTCACGACTTGACATGCTGGCTCAGCCGCGTAGGACCCGTCTGGGCTCCATCTCAGCTCGCAGTGACTCCGAGTGTACAGTGACGCGGAGCTCCACCTCTTCACCCCGTCTGTCAGCTGAGACTGCTCTGCGTCTGGGCCTGCGCTCATCAACACCAACAGAGAGCAGACTGACACCCAGGATGAGGGCCAACAGCGTATCCAAACTGAATGAGGTCAAGAGTAAAACCACTACATCTGGATACTGCTCGCCCACAGGTGAGCACATCAACTGGATGCCTCATTTCTGGTTTATTCTGGTTTTCTCATGAATACTTTTTTTTTTAATTGTCCATCAAGGTTTCTTATTATATAATTTCTGTTTTTCAAAAAAGAATGCGGTGTATAGATCAAGTTCACAATGTCTTTACACCATAGCATACCTCATTATGTGTCAGTGTGTAAACATTTGTCTGTAAACATTTTCACTGTGTTGTGACAAACTTTTGCGTTGGTTGTTATCATCCAGAGAGCTCTCAGCTCGAACCTGAGGGCGGTGATGGAGAGGAAGAGCTGATGGGTACTGTACCAGAACTGTAGAGCCTTGGTGTGTGTGTGTGTGTGTGTGTGTGTGTGTGTGTGTGTGTGTGTGTGTGTGTGTGTGTGTGTGTGTGTGTGTGTGTGTGTGTGTGTGTGTGTGTGTGTGTGTGTGTGTGTGTGTGTGTGTCAGACCTGGGTCACAGCAATAGAAGCCACTCAATTCTGTCAATTCATGTAAAGTCCTTTGTTATGCAACATACACACTATATTATACACAATATTTTACATATAGATTCAGATTTTACAATAAAATTTTAAATTTGTTGAAAATACTTTTCTAGATGTAAATTGAAAAGTGTAGTTTGTAGTGTTAGTACATCACATAAAGACATTTCAGTGAGTAAAGTTGAAGTACGGTGACCCAGCTCTAGCATATGTTGCCTTTGTGTGTGTGTGTGTGTGTGTGTTTCCCCGACATTCATCAAATGATGCTGTGATGAAGACCCCAATGCTCTACTCACAGTCTGTTAAACATTGGAGTTTAAACTTCAAAACCCATGAGCAAATGGTTTTGGAATAGTGCTCCACCTTGTGGAGATTTGTATTCATGACACTTCCACTTTATCCCATTTTACCCTTGAGAGACTGATAGAGCATGGTGTTGTCTCATCATGGTGCAGCAACGTTAATGCAGCCTGTGTGTGACCATTCTGAAGCAGCTTTACATATCCCTGGCTCTATCAAGGTGTTATGTAACTTTGTTGGATGCTTTTGGCGGCTGCCTGGGGTGGGAAGCTTTTAGATAATTCAAGTAGTTTCTTTTTTTGCTGCTGTCTCTGTTGTTTTAAATGCGTTTTTATCAATGTAAAAACATTCCTGTATAACAACTTAACTTGTCAACTTAACAAACTAAGATACAACAAAAAAATTTTTATTATCTATTATTCACAGGCCCTCATTTTTAATTTTAGTTCCAGAAGGATGAACATTGCATAGAATGTTATTGGAACCGAAACTTCACTTTGTAAAATAAAGTATATCTACATTTGTTTATGTCCATAATCACAAAGACCCCTACTCCTCCATGATCTACTACTTGCATTATATTTGAATTATGTCCGCAGGATCAGCTGTTGGCTGCGTCAGTAACAAAGCCTCTCATGTTCACAAGCTCATTTATTAACCTCATGAGTAACAAATGTCTAATGTCAAATGTCTATGACTAAATGTATTGCCCTTTCCATTACCTTCACAGTGTCCAGTAGCAGCAGGTGGAGACGTCTGCCGCCCGAGTACGGCTCCACCTCAGAGGAAGAGTTTGGCTCCAACAGGAATTCTCCGAAGCACGGAGGACGCTCCCACATGCGGCCTCATCACCTCGCCCCACACCGCAGCTCGAGACTTAGCACCACCGCGAGCCCAGGCTCCGGTGTGGTAACGGGTCCGGGTGGAGGGGCAATCAAACACCGCATGAAAGAGCAAGAGGAGTACATCAAGGACTGGACAGCACACAGCGAGGAGATAGCAAGGTATTGATCTGTGCCTCTCTGTATAAGACTGATCTATTAACTGATACAATAATTTAATCTTTCATGAATCTATGTAATGTTTTATTAAGATTATGGTAATGCAATGTTTATTAAGAGCCTTTAATGGCTTAACTTTTATCTTGATGTGTATGTGATTAAAGGTTCTTGTGTATGCAAGTGGCATGTGTTCATAAAAATGTCTAAAGAACTCCTCCATGTGTCTGATGGTTAACAGGTTATTCCCCTGTGTGCGCAGGATCAGCCAGGACCTGGCTAAGGACTTGGCTATCTTGGCCCGTGAGATCCACGATGTGGCTGGCGAGATCGACTCGGTCAGCTCATCTGGCACGGCACCCAGCACCACCGTCAGCACCGCCGCCACCACCCCGGGATCGGCCATCGACACCCGGGAAGAGGTAGGCCCTGCACGTCCCACGCAGCCGGACATACAGGAGAGCATGAGAAAGGTGCCCGTTTTTCTTCTTCTATCATTGCCTCACTGTGTGTGCTTCCATTGTGTCTTTGCCATCCCTCCTTTGTTGTTTCTTGGATAAAAAAAGGCCTCTCTGTTGCTTTGTAGCTTCATCTGCTGTGAGAGGTATTCATTTATATTCTGCTCCACTTCCATCCCTTTATTATTTTTGCCATGATAGGATTTACCTATTAATATAATATAGGACTAAATCTGACTTTTTTGGCACTTAAAGCTTTAAAGCTGCTTAGCTCTCCCTGACAGAGTTCCTAATTCCTTCATTTCTAACAAATCTCAATTTAACTCTATCAAACAAAGATGAAATAACACTGTGAGAAATGTCTGCAAGTTTTTGAATTTTATTTCACTCTCACTTCTACATTTCTCCTTGTCTTTGCCCAGTTGGTGGATCGGGTGTTTGATGAGAGCCTCAACTTCAAGAAGATTCCGCCTGTGATTACAACCAATAAGGCGCCAGAGATCAACGGCAAGCCGGTGGAGCTCCGCCCCCGTGCCCCTGACAGTCTGGAGCCCCGAGCTCTGAGGAGACGAACCTGGAACCGAGAGGAGGTGAGAAGCAACGCAGAGAGCATGACATCAAAAATATACTAACCCGGAGGCTTTCACAAGAACACTTTTCAGCAATCACCTTCAGGTTGTCACATGTCAAACTTATTTTCTTTTCCTCTGTGTATTCAGGCAGTGTTGGACAGCCTGCTGCTCAATTCCGTTTCTCAGCTGTCCACCAAGATAAGACACTCCATCGACAAAACAGCAGGAAAAATCAGGTAATTATACTTTGTGATATTATAACCATCTGTAAGTTTGTAAGTGTATCTATCCATCAGTGTGTCATTGTGTTTCTTTGTTTACACTGCGAATCAACATGTGTCCTGTTGTTATTTTTTGTCAAGGATATTGTTTAAAGATAAGGACAGGAACTGGGAGGAAATTGAGAGTAAACTGCGATCGGAGAGTGACGTTCCACTCCTGAAAACCTCCAACAAGGTACAGAAACCGATCTATCTGAGTAATATTTGATAACAAGAAAAGTGTAGTATTATTGGGAGCTAATAGTTTTGTTTTATTTTCTTCCTCTCTGCAGGAAATCTCCTCAATTCTGCTTGAACTGAAGAGAGTTGACAAGCAGCTTCAAGGTAAAGACACATACCCCCAGTATATATTAATAGTAGTACTAATAACAAATTTGACGTTACCTGGACTAAAACACACTTGAACCAGCTGTTGTATACAATTATGGGTATTTCTATAATCTCATTTTATTTGTTTATTTGCATTCTATGATAGAGGAGGACATGAATATTGACAAAAACTAAAGCTTTGAACACTTGGCTTCAAATCTGAAGTATTTCTCTATAATATAAAATATTCAGGACTAAATAAGCAACAATTAAAGTAAAGAAAACATTGAGTTTGAGTAACACTCATACACTAGTAAGAAACCAACTAAGGAAATAGGTTTTCAGAGCCTTTATTACAAACCAAGCTCTAAAGTTTATTTTAGCTGTGAATATATATATTGACTTTAAAACAAATTTCTCCACACATTGATTATCTCCCTGTTTCTGTCCCAGTGATCAATGTGATGGTAGACCCAGATGGGACTCTGGACGCCCTGGCCAGCCTCGGCCTGACCAGCCCTACCACCCCTACCAAGCCCCAAACCGCCAAAACAACTTCCCCGTCTGCCACCAGCCCTGGGTCTGCGCCCCCAGCCAAAGAATCACTGCCGGAGATCCTTCCTGGGCCTGGAGGCTCAGCAGCCGTGGCCAGGGTTCATGCTCCCCGCGCCAGCCCAGAGGAGACTGCTCGGGACCCCAGCGTGAGTCTCGGGTTAACAGGAGTCGGAGGACTGCCCTTCAACCGCATGCGGCCGAGCGGAGAGGAGGCCATCGCACAGAAGTGAACACAAAGTTTCCCTGAAATCAATGTTATGTGAATAAACATGAGTCTCGATTGCAGTGCAGGTAGCTGGTGATCAGTTTTCACAAATAAGAAGCAGGTGTGGAAACATTTAAACCGTTGCCATTGTGCTGACTACACCAGTAGATTATGGATATAATATAAACACAATTTAGCTAGTGTTACCAGACCTGGAGGAAATGAAGTGCTTCAACTGACATAAACCCCCTGCTTATGCGTCATGAATATTCCCTTGAACAGAAATTCACCCATGAATGATTTGGATAGAGTCATTTTATCAGCTTTTCAACTTTAAACTGTTCATGCTTACTGGCCAACTTGACTTCCTGACGGACTGAAGGCTGCCTGGCTGCTCTCTCAGTGGACAGATTCTCTGTGGTTGCACAGTCTCCACTCTCCTCCAGTCTTCTCCTCTTGCCTTCTCCATGTGTCTGGACCCTACCTACACTAAGGACATGCCTTAAAACACATCCTCAAAAGTAGCAGCCCCTGTCCCCTCAAATAATATACAGAACAACTAAGACTTGAATACAGTACTTTCAGACAAACAGAATGCATTGTAAAATAACACTTGCAAAATATGTTCTATGGACACTATAACTTAAATACAGCACACTGCAGTTATTTATCAGCTCTTGTTCAGCAGCCTTAAGTAACCACCCTGACAAACCACACAGTCATACAGACATTATTTATGCCTGAAACTGTTCACAAATCAAGCAGAATTGCAGATGTTTTAGATATGTCATGACTCTAACCGTCCATTGATGCCTCTCTGAAACTGACTATGTTAAAAAAGGAATTGTAGTGCCCATCTCTGTGCTCACTTATTTCTACTTTACCCATTATGTTTCACTTTTTTCCTCCCTCCATTTCTCTCCCCAGTAGTTGGAAAAAGTGTCACTCCAGTAGCATGTACAAGACAGAGCTTAGAGCTTTCTTCCTGCAAGTTGGTGTCTGTGTTGATCTTACTAATTACTGAATGGTAGTTTTACACGAAAATAACAGCCTTTGGGAAACCAATGATCATTTTCAGATAAATTAATCACTTACCAAAGTTAACAAGTTTATTAACATTGTCGTTTTCAAACAGTTGAGCCATCTTGAAATTCATGTTGTGCAAAAGCCTGAGACTCTGTATTTATCTTAAGTCTCTCCTTCCTCTGCAGTTCACCCTTTTTCTCTGAATGTCAAGACAATTTTTAGTTAATTTATTATAATAAAACCCTTTTTGCTACAGTACATCCACCTAAGTGTTTTATGATTTCCAATTGGCCTTTTTCTACTTTTTGCAGTCACAGGTGATGTGATATGTCTTTAAACTAGCAAAGATGAGCAAAGAAATTAACAGTTTAAACTAAATATTTTATAATATTTAGATACTGGTATTGTAGATATTGTAGACCTTTACTTTTTAATGCTTTGAATCCCCTTACAGTGAATTTCAATTTCTTTTTCTATCATTGCTGGAATTGGTTTTAGTTAACGTCTTGTTAAAAAGAACACGGGCAACTAACAAGGAGGCCTTTTGTGGTTGAAAATGTGTCTTTGAGGAACGTCAGTGAGTAGAAATGAACATGTTTGAAAGTTAGCTTCCCATCTATTTCATGAATTTTTGCTCGTAATGTGGCTTCGTATCAGTGTGTATACAGTGGTGGTGGTGGGGAGGAGTTCCAGCATACTGATACTGTTGAATTGCAGAGACAGTATAGTTAACCTTTCTTATTGACTTTGCTGCTTTTCTAGTTACTTAATGGGGACTAACCATTTTCTGAATCTCTCTCTTTAGCGTATAGTCTGTGTTCTAGAGTAATATGACTTAAACTTAAAGACAGTGTATTAGTACTTAGATACTCTTGCAATAGTGAATTTAGGTACCAGAATACAGTACATGTTCATTTCCTTCTCTCTATACTGTACAATGTTTTTTAATGCCTCAAAGTGCCCATTTTGACTATAGAAGGGCATTGATTAAAAGAAAAGAAAAATACATAGTTGTCTAAAAGATTTCTCTTATTTTGCACATCAGATTGTAGTGTTTTTCATACAGACGTAGTAAAGAAGCAGCGAAAGGCTGCATCAAATGTCAAATGGTTTAACAGAGAATGATATTAGACGTGACTGCCTTGCCTCTCTGGAACTATTCTTTCTCTACAAACGAAGCCTATAATCTCTAAAAATGTTTTTTTTCCTCCCCCGTTTTATCAAAAGAAATTAAATTAGGGGACTGTGAATGCTAGGTACATGTTTATTTTTTAATTCTACATGTGTCATCTAATCAGTGTTCTTTGTCATTTTTGTAAAGAAAAAACACCATTTTATTTATTTTTTGTTTAATATTTTGTGGATGTTTCATGCATTTTATATTTGTTCCACTATCTGCATTGTTTGTTACTGTTAATAAAACAGAGCCATTCACTTGTTTATCTATTTTCATTTTACTGGGAATGAAACTGGACTGACTTCAGATTATAATTTCTATGGGATTCTGCTTTTGAAAATTAAACTTTGTTTTTGTACACAGGCAGACAAGTGCCTTATATGTTTAATCAAAGAAAATGCAAAGGGTTAATTCAGATTGAATTAACATAATTCTTACTGAATAAAAGTAGACCTGTCTAATCTCTGGATACAGAGACTATAAATGTGGTATTACATATACAATATAAGCACCAATGAGCATATTCAAACTACAGTGTCAGCTAAATGCTGTGCTTAGCGCTTAATGGATGACTGATGAAAAGCTGTTATGTGAGACCTACGGCAGCAGTTTCGGCAAGTCTCTTACTGCAGACAACATACTGTACACAAACCCATAATTTCCCATCTATACCTGCCATGATTAGATTTCTCCTCACAACTGCAGCAGCAGGCCAAATCTGTCTTTCACTTATATGCTTGCAACGGCACTGAGAGAAAGAGAGCAGTGGTGCTTGAAATCCCAACAGTACTAAAAATAAGCAACACATTTAATTGTTTACATATCTCAAAAATACCTTGTTTGAGGAATTGTAGATAAAGACAAACAACACTGTTGTGAAGTGCTTTTTATTATCATTAATGAATTAGCAGGTTTTGTTTGTGCCTTATTTCCCATGACAGTTAGTTGAAATTGAACAGTACTGGTTGTCAGACAACAGATGTGACCACTGATGGCAGGGTGGTCTGTGTCGGAAGATGGAGGTTAGCCGGGGGGCCATGCCATCATGCGTCCACCCAGGACATGGATGTGGATATGGTAAACCGACTGGCCTCCATCCGGTCCATCATTGATGACAATTCTGTAGCCTTTAGGCAGGCCTGCTTCTTGAGCACACTTCTTCGCAACTAGCAACAAGTGGCCCAACAACTAAGAGACAGAGAGAGAATTAATGAAAGACACTGAAGTGAAAATGCATCCATGTATGTATGAGCAGACAACCGATGGATTACAATACAGTGTTCAGAGACAGCAACTGTCCCGACAAGCAATAAGGTGTGTATGGGGTTCCATCTAGTGGTCACTGTTGTTGGACAAATCACTGAAAGTGGGAATAAGCAATGTTATGTTACAGTCTATCGTAAAAGCTAGGTCATTCAATCATACTTACTGCAGCATCACTATCCTCCGCCTGTGACAGTTGAACAATTGGCTTTTTTGGGACAACGAGGATGTGAGTAGGAGCTTGAGGTGAAATATCAGGGAAGACCACACACTGAAAAACAAATAAAACAAATGAAGAATAAAAACTTAGCCTGTGCAGACATTGGTTTACACAGAGTTACCAGAAAATTAGAAACATGTAATGCAATAAATGCTACCACAATTTGTATTGTGATTTCCACTTTAGTTATTTATCTGTTTGATGTTTTATTATTCTGTTCAAAGATGTTGCTAATATGTTGTCCACCTCATTTATTGTACGTATATGGAAATGCTCTGCACCACGACTGTTACAGCAAGATGGGTAAACCTCACTGTAATGAGAAAGACACATGCTAGTATTGAATTTGTATCATTGTCCGTTGTAGCTGAAATGACCTCATGAATTCTTGGAAATTACATATCTGCAATAAAACATGTTAATTATATGATATGGCTTTATTAAAAACTGATATAGGCCATTACTGACATCATACAGACATACAGTATTAGTGCATCTTTGTGTTGCATTTTAAGGTCTCAGAAGATGCCACAATTGTATCCATTTAGAAAATCAAGGGAATCAGCTATAGCTTATTACATGGGGAGTAAGCGGTTTAAAAATGTGTAAAGCCTGTAAGGGAAGAGTGAACCACTATACATTGTTTTAATCGCCACTGCATAAACACAACAAAAACCAATGAAGCCTGTTTGACAGGTGGTGGTGTTTTTCGCTGTGAATCGACATCACACATCGTTGTCAATGTCTATCAACACATAAATGCTCACGCAGTGGCTAAATATTGAAATGATTTGCTGGAGTAGCAGGCAAGCAAGTGGACCTTTTCGTACCTTGGTGAAAAGCCAACTGTCTGCAGATGCCAAGTGGCAGCAAATGCAACATGAGCAAACATGCAGAACAAAAACTAAACCATGGATAGAAGCCTACTGTCCTAACCATTTTTGCACATCCGGTTTTGGTTTGGTTTTATTATGTGATGTGAGGACCTACACATAACACACTTGTCTAAATATTCACAAAATTGCAGTAAAGTAACGTTAGCAGGCTGGCGCGGAGCTAACGTTAGCTTCACGTCACCTGCAAAGGAAGTGTGACTTCTTGCACGCAAAGTGTGTTTATGAGTGAAACTATTTAATGCATACCTGGTCATCTTCATAGAGAAGTTTGGCAGGAATCTCTTTGCGTATGATTTTTCCAAATATTGTGTCACCGCCAGGCTTGGCAGCCTGCGCTTTTGCCATTTCATCAGCCATGTTGGCGCATATATGAGCCGCCTGTCGGGTCGGTCAGCGCAGATTTCGGTTCTGTGAAACTACAGCGAACGCTCATTGGCTACAAAACGCGTCATTTTATACTCTTTAATGATTGGTCGTTTGTACTTCCTTGCCTCTAAACCGGAAGTGAGCTAAAGAAATCAAGATGGGGACTCGTTTGAAGGTGAGAAAGGGAATATGGTCATGCTTTATAAAAATAACATCATTAAAACAATGTTTCCTTTTCGTTTCTTTAGCTGATTTCATTATAAAAACATATGTTTGCATGTTCTAGGAAGTATATCGCTAAAATGGCAGGAAAGCGTTCGTATTCACAGCTGCTACAGTTCAACTAACAAGGTCCTGATGTTGTTAACAGCTGAATGTCTGTATATTCAGGTCCTAAGCGCGTTTAAAGCACTGCACAGAACAAGAATAGCTGTATTCAAAGAAGATGACAGAGCACTGAAAGGTGAGTTATGTAGTGTGTTGGTTTGAGTCCCAGTAGCAGACTATCTGGGGCTATATCTGTGTTGGATGTTTACAGTAGATAGCTTAATGCATGCTCTGTAGCAACAAATGCAAAACTATGTTTCTTTTTTCCCCCACATAGCTGCAAGATTAAAGATCAACGAGGAGTTCCGGAAAAACAAAAATGAAACGTCAGACGAAAACATTAAGAAGGTACAGTGCAAGTGCAAGTAACATGGTTTGTTTATATAGGTTGCATATTTCTTTTGGCTGCATGCATTTGCATATGCATTTAAATAAATGTGTGGCTATTCTGTCATCTTTGCTCTGGAATCATGGATTGTTTACTGAATAGGTCTCCCCTACACATGCCCAGGGGCCCCTAGACCAGGGCCTGAAGTGACATGAATGAAGTGACATTTCTTGTTGAAAAGTCCAAGACTTGCGTCCAAAGTAGCAAAATCCTGATCACATTTTGCTCCTCATCCTGATTCAGCTCCTTTCATATTGAGTATCTTCAGATACAAAGTCCGATCCAAGGGATTATTTGGATATTGAATAAAAGATAGTTTTTTTAAATTTAGCTACACAGCAGTAAGCATACATGTAGAAGTAACATGTTTTAAAGCTGACCATAGCAGAATAGCTCTGCATTACAGGTGTCATTTCAAACAGACAAACAAAAACAGCAAAACGATTGCAGTGCGCTCCAACACAGCGGCTCCTGTCTCTCGCGGGATGTTGCTTGATAGTAGAATCTGACAATTAAAAAAGAAAGAGTTGCACTATCTTGGAGGAGAGGAGTGCTAGTGTGGATCTGCTGAGGCAGCATTGCAAAGGGTTTAGAAAGCATCTCCAGCGTCATCAAAATACTGAAGTTCAGGTGCCGTTTTCAAGCACAGCAGCACTTTTCTGTCAATGCTCATTGCCCTTCTGCTTTTACAGATGATCAAAATGGGCTCAGATGTGGAAGCTGTTCTTCGAGAGGGCGTGCTACAAATGGAACATGTTGGAGATAAGAAACTCTGTATGTTATGTTTCTCCTGTCTTTTTCTAAAACATGTGGTACCATGATAGAAAATAACATGTGAATGCAAAGAATATACAACAGGAATCTTGAGTTCTCTGACTTATTACATTTGAATATTTCCAAATAATATGTACTTGCTGCATTTATTTACTCTTTTTCTCTTTTAGTGCTTCGACCCAGAGAGAGCCTTCTTCTCGAAAATGTGCCCTATTGTGACCAGCCCAGGAAAAAGTCATGACAGACCATCTGATTATGTCTTTTTCATCAAAAAAGAGACTTACTATCATCCAGAATCTCCTGTCTGCATTTTAAAGGATTTAACCCAAAACAAAGTTTCAACTTGTTCAGGCTCTTTTGAACAAAGACCATTTCAAAGATCATCGCTGCATGGAGATATGCCTTGTTTTTGACTCACTGAACATCTTTGCTGTTCTGCTTTCAGGAATCTGGGCTGTAAACTGGATGCTCTAATTTCATGTACAGTATTTTGTCAAATGTAATTTAAGTTAGTTTTCATTTGATTTGTGATGCTCTCTGCCTACTTTTCAGTAGCTTATAATTTAGCGGAACATTTTTGTTACTGTGTTGCTACTGAAAATGTTTGTGTTCTGATTAAAGAGGAGTATTCACAGACTGTCTCAGGTTTAATTTATTGTTCAAATCTCTATAAACGATAGATGGATCTAACATGAAGGTGGTCACCGCTCAGGGCAAAGACCACAACAACTCCCCAGAAAATGCATGGCTGCGATAGCTGTCAGAGTCCACCTAGCGCTGTGGAGGAAGGTCTGGCAATGTGAGACTAGGGTCCACCATAATCAGTTATCACATTTTATTTGATTGGTTGTTTGTATTTGTCCCTGAGTGTGAAATGTATGTGATAAGTTGTTGACAAAGGAGTAAAGGGTGAAATTTGTATTTATTTTATAAACAGAAATGTATCTTAAGACATGTTTGGCATGCAACAAATAGCGGAAGAAACCCAGGGATACAAGATAGAATACATGGCAATTTGTATTTTCATGGGACCCACACAGGCTATTTTTATTCTTTTCATTGGACCCACACAAGGCAAGGCAACTTTATTTATATAGCACATTTCAGCACAGGGCAACTCAAAGTGGTTTACATAAAACATTTAACATTAAAAAGCAAAGAGCAAGATAGGAAATTAAAAAATAAATAAAAATATTGACGAATCCAAATATAATACAAGATAAAATACAAGAATAAAATTCACAGTTCAGTATGAAATTAATACGAGATAAAATACAAGAATACAATTAACAGTTCAATATAAAAATTAATAATAGGCAACATCAAAAAGAAAGGTCTTCAGCCTTAATTTAAAAGAGCTGAGAGTTGCAGCAGACCTGCAGTTTTCTGGAAGTTTGTTCCAAATATATGGAGCGTACAAACTAAACACTGCTTCCCCCTGTTTAGTTCTGACTCTGGGGACAACAAGCAGACCTGTCCCAGACGACCTGAGAGGTCTGGGTGGTTCATAGTGCAATAACAGATCAGAAATATATTTTGGCCCAAAGCCATTTAGGGATTTATATACCAGCAGAAGTATTTTGAAGTCTATTCTTTGAGGCACAAGAAGCCAATGTAAAGACTTCAGAACTGGAGTGATGTGATCCACTTTCTTGGTCTTAGTTAGAACTCGGGCAGCAGCGTTCTGAATCAGCTGCAGCTGTCTGATTGATTTTTTTTAGGGAGACCTGTAAAGACTCCGTTACAGTAGTCAAGTCTACTAAAGATAAAAGCATGGACAAGTTTTTCCAAGTCCTGTTGAGACATAAGTCCTCTAATCCTTGATATATTCTTAAAATGGTAATAAGCTGATTTTGCTATTGTCTTAATGTGGCTGTTGAAATTCAGGTCTGGGTCCATGACAACGCCAAGAATAGGCTAAAAACTATGCTGAGATTTCATGTTTATAAATATAAGTGTCTTGTGTGCCCTGAATTTTGCACATACTGTAGGCTATATAGTGTAGTCTGAACCTAGAGGAATTACTACTACAGTACAAAATAGAGTTGATATTTTACAACAGACACCCAATTTGCGAACATATTAAGACAGCTATAAAAGTCTATGAAGCAAAAAAGTATTACATGTACTTTGTTCTGATGGGGTTCTGTACAGCCTATTGTTCTGATGTAACCAAAGCTTGACTGTCTCAAAAAGGCACTACATTTCCCATAATGCTCATTAAGTTATAGCAAATTATTACATCATCAAAGTGCGCCGTTACTCTGGCAACGTTTGGTTTCTTTTGGTTGTAGCCGTTTAGCTGGCTTGTCAAGTTGTCAAAGATTATAAAACATATCCAATTTGATGCCAAAAATAAGGTGAGAATCGGTTTGTATACCCGTTTTGATATTTCTTAACATTATCGCAGACATAATAGCATGTTTTTTCGAACAACGAGACGCTTTTGTCTTGTATTTGTCAGCTCAGACACGCTATGGGAGCAGGCTGCGGCGGAGGTCCACAGGCGGGAGGCTGAGGGTGGGGAGGAGGACGGAGGAGAGACGGTCAGCGAGAGGACCGTGTTTCTGATGGGGAGCAAGGCTGGGGTATGTTCACCGTCGTGCCAGAACATAGACAGTACATTTATTGCTTTCTAATGGAAGCACTCTTTTCTTGTTACTAGCTAGCTAGCATAAGTTATAGCTAGTAAGCTCACCTTTGCTTTTTTCAGGGTAAAACGTCCATTCTCCTTAGATGCCTCGACAGGTGAGTATGTGTGTGGTCTTAACTCTCATCTCAAAATGATCAAGTCTAGCCTCATGATAATATATTCTGTACGCAGACTAATGTTAAACAGACAGTTCACCCAAAACACAATAAACATGCCAGTTATTAACAATAATGCTTTAAGCATGGAAGTTCAATCTTGACCTTTAGGAACAGGATGCATCATTTATAATCCCCCAGTCCTCAAAATGGAGACGGTCAGCCAACATTATGACTTTGCCATTTGCAGTGAGCCTCCTTAAAGAGAGAAAGGGGCCCGACGCAAACCAGATTTTGGAGTAATTTTTATCACTTCTCTGGATATTGCGTTGATAAACTAATCAGCAATCGGGAAATGACTCTTAATGCTCAGCCTAGCCATACATCTGTATTCACTATGGGCCTCTGTGTAACATGCCTTTTTGGCACACCTAATACTGTTTTGTTATCCACCAGGGATGAACCATCTAAGCCAACTCTAGCACTGGAGTACACTTTCGGAAGACGGGCCCGAGGACACAACACAGTAAGAAAGCCCTTTTGGTCTTAGACATTTTAGACTCTTGCTCCCCCCTAAAAAATGGAGTAAAACACACTTTTGATAATCCTGATATGTTGTGACCTCCTCAAACTTTATATGTTTTTCATTTAGATTGATAAGAAGGAGCTGTGTGAAAAGATATCCCTTGTAAAGAGCTAAATAAGACTACATTCATTCACCACAGCTCCAGAACTATTGAGCATATTGAGCACAATGTACCAGGCTCACTACGAGAGTTGGTGTTGTTTATGTGATATGATATACTATGTACCCAGACCTATTGGTTCTCTATTACTCCAGTAAATACTAGAGATGGCCCAATACCATTTTTTGCTTCCCGATACCGATTCTGATACCTGAACTTGCGTATCGGCCGATACCGAGTACTAATCCGATACCAGTGTGTCATATATTTTAATATGTTTTAACAACTGTATACTACTATCCCTGTGATATTATTTCTATCTTTGTTGTCGGTCTGGCTCAGGTTAAACTCTTTGTGAAACATGAACGCCACAGAACTTTCTAGCCAGTTTATCCAGTTTGACAGTCAGTTATAACAGAAAAAGAACATAAATAAACTACTTTAACGTAGATTTTCTTTAGGGCTTTATTACGTGGTATCGGATCGGTGCATAAACTCCAGTACTTCCCGATACCAGCGTTTTAGGCAGTATCGGAGCCAATACCGATACTGGTATCGGTATCGGAACATCTCTAGTAAATACCTTACTTGAAAATGTAGTATGTGTGTACTTGTAATGAGATGGTGTGATAGTCTGACTGATAGTCTGGTGGTTTCATCTTTCAGCCCAAAGACATAGCCCACCTATGGGAGCTAGGAGGAGGGACCTCTTTGTCAGACTTGGTCCAGATCCCCATCACTCCTGTCAGCATCAGGTAGGTCACTTACATATATTCCTGAGGTCTTGTTCTGAATGTGAATATTATGTATGTGTTCTATAGACTATTGAATGTGTATCATTAGAAATCAGTATGGTTTGAACAGCAGTGTCATGCCAATAAAGGAAGGGGGTTTTCACCTTCACCAACATCTTCTTTTAAATATCCTGCCAGAGTACATAGTCCAACCTGTATTTTCCCAGGTCTCTCTCTGTCATCCTCATTCTGGACCTGTCCAAACCCAACGCCCTGTGGGGAACCATGGAAAAGCTGCTTCAGGCAACACAAGCTCAATTGGAGAAAGTCTCCTCCCAGGCACAACAAGCACAGAAAGCCAAACCTGGAGCCAAACACCATATGCCTGTCCGCTCAGCAGCACGCGTGTTACCTAAAGACTATCCTGTAAGACCTCAGCCCATTATATCAGCATAATCTTTTTTTCAGTCCAGGGCAACGTATGATAGCATATTTGAAGAAGTTTTGAAATGCATGATGAACTACCTGAGAAATGCTTATGTCTCAGGCTCATAAAAATGCTAAATATCACAAATGTGTAAAGACTGATCCTAGCAAACTAAACCAACATGGTGAAAAACAACTATTTTGATAACAGAAGGAAAGTTCACTGAATCTCCAGTACAGACAAAGTCGAAATAAGATGTGTAAGGCTTTTTTTTTTGTAGATGAAAGGTGATTACATTTTTGTCCAGTGCAGACATAAGATGTACATGTATCCTGAGTTAACTGTGACTTTGTCAACAGGACAGAGAGCTGATCAGTCCCTTTCCTGTTCCTCTGCTCATCATCGGCAGCAAATATGACACCTTTCAGGTAAAACACATGCTTCAACCTAAATGTTACCTTACCTATTTAGGCGGTCTAGTGGTGGCTTAATTACATACGGTTTATGATATTTGAAATGTTTGTTATTTGTACAACTTAAAAGTTTTTTAGGCAGAGAAGTTGTTAAAAGGTTTGGTTTGTTATAGTCACAGTTACATTGGTGTAACTTCTTGGATCGTGGAATGATTTGTGTAACACATTATTGAATGAGAGTTTAATTTATTTTATTGTTGCAGGAATTTGACTCTGACAAGAGGAAAGTGGTTAGTAAAACACTGCGTTTTGTTGCCCACTACTACGCAGCCTCTCTTATTGTAAGTTTGGTTTGACTATACATGCGATGCAACATATTAACATTTAACATAACTTTTGATTAAACATACTGCTATTTGCACTTTTTTTTTTGCTTTGTCTTACCATTGAATTTATCCATTCTATCAGCTGTTTCTGATCCACTTTTCTTTGATGTGCCTAATCTTTTCATCAGTTCACTAGCATCAAGACAGAAAGCCTAATGTCAAAAACCAAGAGCTTCTTCTCCCATCTGGCCTTCGGTCTGGACAGAGGGTGAGGAGGATAACACAGTATTGTACTCCAACTAGTAGTGCTATTTAATGCTTTGGTTTTATTTCAATTTTTATTCTTTTTTTTAAAAATGTGATCAGGAAAAGTGTGTCCTGTGACTCTACCAAGCCTCTCATCGTTCCAGCAGGCTCTGACTCCTTCAGCCAAATAGGTGAGCACAGCACCACTTGGTGGCCAAAAGCAGTAATGCATTTACATGGAATTAAAACGCTATTGCTGTGGCCGGGTTGGTTCAGTGGTAGCAGCAGGCGCAGATATACTGAGAGGTTTATGCCTCGACGCAGAGGTCCAGGGTTCGAATCCGACCTGTGACAATTTCCTGCATGTCTTCCTCCTCTCTTTCCCATTTCTCATCTAGCTGTCCTATCAAATAAAGGTGGAAAAGCCCAAAAAATTATCAAAAAAAAAAAGTGAGCACAGCACCACTTGGTGGCCAAAAGCAGTAATGCACATACATGGAATTAAAACGCTATTGCTGTGGCCGGGTTATCTCAGTTGGTAGAGCAGACGCACATATATAGAGGTTTACTCCTCGACGCAGCGGCCACGGGTTCGACTCCGACCTGCGGCCCTTTGCTGCATGTCATTCCCCTTCTCTCTCCCCTTTCATGTCTTCTAAAATGTCTAAAATGCCCAAAAAAATTATCTAAAAAAAACCCGCTATTGCTGTGTTGTTAGACATATGCCTGATTGATATTTGGTGACATGAACAGAATTGTGTGATATTGTGTTTAAAATTATGCTCCTATTACTTTAGGTTCCCCTCCTACTACTGATATAGACATTACTTCTCTGCATGCTAAAAACCCAAAGGACCTCTGGAAGAAAGTCTACGAGCGTGTCTTCCCCCAAGAGGTAGTTCAATCACTGGTAGCACATTTTTCTTTATCAGTATTGAAAAAAAGGAAACTGATGTAGCCTCTGATCTTTAAAAAAAAAAAACACCCTCTCATTGAACAATCATATTCACATCATTCCTTTTTATGCATGTTTTCAAGAACAAGGATGTCTGTAAACGGTCAATTTATAATCTTTTACTGTCCGTCTAACTGACTTTGTCTTTGCAGAATACCAGTGAGCAAAGGGAACTAAAGGATCCAGCCAAAGACCCACAGTACAGTGAGCCTCAGATTGATGCCATGAGAGCCCAAAAAGACCAGGTAACACATCTTGACCAATCACATGCATGCCTTTTGTACTACTTTATAGATGCACATGTTGTTAATACTATGGCAAAGCACATTATTCACCTCTGATTCTGGACAGACTGTGCTACTGCAATCATGACATGACCTTTGAGTTGACATTATGGGGATCAATCAGTGTTCTTCGTAAATTACTGTTCACTTATCTGTGACCTTTGTGACCTAGACCATTGACCTCCCGTGAAGTGGAACGAGTACTGAGGAAGATAACAGATTTTAAAAACATACAAAGCGCTACATTTTCTAGTTGATTAAGAGGTTAGATTTAATGAAACATATGGAATCAGTTGTTGCTTTTCAACTGCCCAAGCTAAGATGAATCAAAAACAAGAATTCACACTTTATCAGAGAGACAAATAGATCTGCTGTTGAACACTGCTGTTTGTGCACTCTGCTCCAGACCTGTCTTAAACAAGGCTAATGTCCCAGAGTAACCTTCTGTCCTTCAGCAGCCTTTATATAGCAGTGTTTCTCTCATTGTCTCATTAACAGGCTGCCATATACTGTTTCTGTGGTTATAACCTCAGAGATCAGTAGTCTCCCTGCCGGCCTGTCCCAGTGCCACTCTGGCTCTGCTGACTGATTATCGTGCTCTGCCATTGGACGACCCATAATGTAATTGGTCTCGGTAACCAATAAGAGAAATAGGGTAAAGGTTTATTCCAACAGAGTACACGTTGGTGAAGGCCTATTTGCATGTCAGGGCACCCACCTGTCTGAGTTTGTGTACCTGTACACCCAGTTTGTTCCTCTTGATATTTGTGTCACAGAGCTGAACATCTGTTTTTGTGCAAGATAAATCCTTGCCATCTTTCAAAAAATCCAGATCGCTATTTAGCGACCAGTACCGAAGATTTGAAGGCATTTATACAATCCTCAAAGACTTTTCTGTCCATGTGGATTACAATAACCAAATGTTATGAAAGCATTTTCTTCCTTTCTTAAAAGTATAAATCCTGCAATCCAAGCAGGAATGTATGTTTTAAAGGAGAATTCTGGCCAATTTTTACGTTAATCATGATCGTTATAGCTACGCGAGTACTTTCGATAGAAAAAAACCCGACCGAATCAGTGCAGGCAACACGGAGTAGCTGCAGCTAGGTGTACAAGCAAAACGGCAGTTGTCGGGGCAAGTTTTAGAGTGCCTTTGTGCCTCTTAACAGACACAAAATGCAATTAAAATGTCTGTGCCACATGAACAGGGCCCTTACGTGTCAACAAGATGCGTTTTCAACTCAGACATTGGGATTGTTGTTGTTCTTCAATTTTTTGGAGCTGGAACGAGAAGCAAATTGCCTGTATGTGTGAAAACAGCTTTATCTCGTGCATCGTTTTTGTTGTTGTTTTAAATATATAGCATAATTATATAATTGTTTTCATTCTTTCAGGGGGGGCGGGGGGTCATTAGAATGGTAGGGGAAACACTGCTCCTGTCTGTGCTGGCACATTGCTGCATTTCCTGGCACATTACCACATTGGCATAACAGTTAGCAGGAATATACCTACCTTATTATATTATACCAAGTATGGCTGTTAGAATAAAATAACTCAGAAAAGCAGAGAAACTGTACATTCCTGTGTTACCCTTACAAGATAAAAAATATATGCCACAAATCAATCGTTACTGCATTGAATACAAACTTTACTAAAGTGCCAAAATCTGAAAGAGGCTTTTAACATTTCTGTCGAGGAGAACAAAACCTTGTTTACTTTTATGAGTTTGCAGGCATTTCTGCATTATAGTATGTGTTTGTGCAACTGCACACTGCCTGCACTTTTTCTTCGTACTTCATTGATGTAGAAAAAGTGTAATGGGGAGCAGAGCATTCAGCTGCTCTGCTCCCTGTCTCTGGAATTCATTACTACCCCAACTCAGAAACATCGATTCATTCCCCCATTTCAAATTGCAACTCAAAACACACCTGTTTAAAACGGCTTATTCCACTTGATGTCAATTGCTCTGCCTCTTTCTGTTGTTTCTATTGTTGTTTTATTATTATTATTTTTTTCTTTTTTTTGCTGCTGTTAAATGTGTTATGTATACATGTACGGTGTCCTTGAGTGCCGAGAAAGGCGCCTTTTAAATAAAATGTATTATTATTAATGTTTTTTTCTTCTCTCTTTCTGTTTTCAGGAGTTGGATCAGTATAAAAGGGATGCAGCTAAGTCATGGAAAGGAGTGGAGCTGGAGACATGAGAGATACTTGGCTTTACGGCTTTGCTTTATTTATTTCCTTTGGTGTCATTGTGTCTTTTTTAAACAACAAAACTACTTGTATACCAATGATAAAATTGTGTTCTAAAAATAAACAATTTAACATTATTGCAATAAGCATCACTTCCTATTCATAATACATTACAATCACAATATTTAAACAAAAACGTAATACATGCAATTCATTGGTGACATTTTAGTGCTTAGAATGTTGATACTCTTCTGGTACTCAATGATAGACACTAGTCCATCATTACATTTTCAATCAAAATGGTGATTTATAGTTTAAGCTGTAGTTTACATGTACTACTTTGTACAGTATATACTTTTATATAAAAAGAATTAATTTGACATCAGTGCAGATATTTGTTCCAGTCAGAAACTGCATATTTAAACTATACAGAACCTTGTTTGAGCCCAATCAGTGTTAAAGCAGGTTGATTCATGGTGCTGTTTAGTACTAGGACCACTCAGTTATTAAGCAGTCCTATCAGGTGGTTTATGTCCATGGCCGAATCCTAGTTAACACAGATTAACCCCCTCTGTACTGTGCCTTGCACGTTGAACTGTGATCTTTCTGAGAACAAAAAGCTCTTTGTACTTGCATCATTGCTCTGAACTACAGTATATAATACTTTATTCTGTAAAACTTTAAGGTAAGTGCCTACACACAACAGAAATATTTGTTGAATGTTGCTGGAAGGGATGCAAACACAAATGATACGTGTAAGCAGGAGCCACAGCACATCAGCATTCCTCATCTTCTGGGACTAACATACCATAAATCTTTTCTCTAAATCTGTTTTAGATCTTCACAACCAAACTCAGTTTATCTTCCTTTCTTTTCTTTCTTTAAACAGAAAATTCTCCCAGAAATGTGTGTCTGTAGTTTTATTGGCGTACAAGCCTGTCTCTGATCTTGAAGCTGATCATGCCCAGCAGCAGGAGAGCAGGCAGGAAGGAGTATAGGAGAACAAAGTCCAGTGTGTATCGGGACAGAGCGCCAGGATAGCCTTCATCAATGATCTGACTGCCTTGAGTGATAATACAGGCTCCTGGCAAAGGTTTGGAACTATCTGCAACATCACAACACACCAGAGAGAAAGAGTTTACAATTTGTCTGGTTTTAAAAAGCTTTTCAGTTCCCAAATTAGCCATTGAGCATCCTTTGATCTGTCCAGCCATGTGTCCTTTGTGAACACTGAACTCCTACTTCTATTTCATTACATACAGTACTTGTTAAAGCATTGACAGAAGAAAAGATTAAAGGCTATAGCTGTTAATTACATTTCCCATGTGATCCAGGTTTAGATTCCCCTGAAGGGGCCAAACATATTCCCAGTGTCCTCTTCAGGTAGTGATGTCAAGGCCAAGTACTTTACAACATCAAACACTGACAAAAATAGATATTTTTTTTAAGTACTACTAAAGCATGGACACCAATTGTGAGCTGAAAATACATCTTGTAAAGAGTTGAATTATTATAATTATGAGTCCCTTTTGATGACCACAGATGATGGTCACACAGTAAAAACAACTTACTGCATGTGAAGTCGAGTCCGTGGAACTCTGTGACTATGAGCAGTTCACAGCTGTACTTCTGGAAGGTCAGGTAGCTGAGCCACTGGAAGACCACTGGCATCTGCTGGGTGCTCCTGTTGAGAGGAAGAGGAGAGGAAGGTCTGTTACTGAGAGCATTATGTCTAATATATTCATTTACATTGAAGATTTGGAAAAAGTTGCCTTATCAAAGGTCCAAATCACAACGGGCTTGGCATAAAGTTACTTAAACTTACTAGTTCAATTGAAAACATGGTGTCTCACCTTAGGAAGCCAGATCCCACCATGATCCCTGCAATATTGAGCAGAGCCACTCCAGTGTTGACCATGTTAGGGTCTTGGACCACTCCTAATAGCACCACAGTCAGCAACTCACCTGAGGAAAAGAAAAAATATATACTAAAACATACAACTAAAATAATATAAAACATGGAGATGCGCAGACTAACATGTCCCTATAATCCTTTGCTTTGAAGAAAAAGAAGATGACTGTAAATATGTGCTTGGGAGCTTGTTTATCCCTTAATCTTATCGGCTCACCTGTAATATGTGGCACCAGGACTACAGCAGAAAAACACAGGAAACGCAAGCTGTCAGGGTGCATCCCCACCGTCCTGAGAGGAACAGGGGCAAAAAATAGAAGAGACAAAAGAGGAGTTAGTGCTAAGGAACGATTAGTTTAAGTTGAAGGTGCACATATAGAATATGAGCTCTATTGAATCCTTGTGGGAGGTTAAATGTGCAGCTTGCATCCCCCAATAAAAACACATACTGTATGATGCCCCACTGAAAACACAGACACGCTTACTACTCACCAGTAAAGGAAGGAGGTGAAGATGAAAACACTCAGTATGCTGAAAGGCAGGATGTGGAAGATGTAGGCCAAGAACATTTGCCATTTACTGTACAACCCGTCCTGACTCTCCTGATCACTGATGGCTCGCAATGCCGGGACTGTTGACAAAAGCAGAGTGAGACAGAGAGAGCAGATACTGTGATGAGTGAAAAAGAGCAGCTCTTAAATTACTCTTAAATGAAAAATTGGGAATTACAGTAAATTAGGGTTATAAAGACCATTGAGAAGTACTTGTTAATTCATATTCATATTTTACTTCTTTGGTTTTTTTTGGTCAAAACAATTAAACTTTGATAGAGCGATCATATTGTGAAATCTTGATTCTAACAAGAGATCATTAAAATTAATAATATACTGTATGTTGATATCCCATCATTAAAACCACTCCCATGAAGACCAAGATGCCAGATTAATGGTTTATCTTGATATCTTGGCTGAGTAAAACTCAAAGCTGGTCGTTTGCCATCAGTCCATGTTCCAGATTCGCAGGCGTTCTTGGTTTTATTAAGCAAAGTTATCCAGCCAACAAGGCCAACCTGTTCCTATCAGTCGTTATCATTGAGATTCAAGGTCCGTATGACATCCTCCAATCACTCCCTCTGGCTGTTTTTGGTGCTTATGAGGGCTTAAATCCCCTTTTAACTCTGGTGTGACTTCAGCCCAGCCCAGTGTTTTCTCTTATCCTCAGTATCTGTGACAGCCAGAGCCCTATAGTGAAAATTAATGTTGATAGATTCAACTAAAGTCTTATTACCTATTGCCTAAACCTTTCAAGATTTAACCCTCTTTAACCTTAATTTAGCTAGGACATTCTCACTGCGATAAAATAAATAAATCAGTTTTTTAAAGTGTGTCTTAGCAGTGAAAATACTAACAAACATCACTATATATATATATATATATATATATATATATATATATATATATATACACAGATCAGAAATAAAGTTCACAAAATTCTATCATCATACAGGTAGTTAGCGTTTTTCTCTCTGTGTCTATACAATTGTTTTGTGAATATTATCATTTTGGGTTTTTGGGTTAAACACTTTGGTCAACTATGGTTGTTTTTAAACGTGCTATATAAATACAATTGAACGGAATTGAACTGAACAATAAATGTGCAAATGCTTATCTGTATGTGAGGTCACTCTAAGTCACAGCAGCTGCTATAAATACTAACCATGATGTTGTTAACGCACATGCCACAAATACAGATCATATAATACAGGTATGTAGGTAAAAAGGCACTTGGGTTCATTGAGCTCTACACGGACTAAAGGTCATTCTCCTCCTGTAGGTAAACTGCAAATGCAAACTACATACCTCTCTAACAACTGTGTAAAGCCACAGCAAATAACAATATGTGTACTAAATACTCCTGAAATTAAAGCTATTCTAATATAAATGTTTTGTTCATACTATTTATTTAGCCACATTTGTGGAGGTGACAACTGCAGCTCTAACCCATAATAACAATAATAATAATTGTTTAACTTACAATTCATCACTTAATCTTTTACTCTGACCTACAAGAGACTCTGAAAGTACATGAAGTCTCTTTGGGCACTTTAACCGAGCCAAATCCAAGCTAGACTTTACACATTTCTGCTGAAGGGAACAAAAGTACTGCAGACAGCAGACCCCTTTCACCCACTGAACAAGAGATAAGCGAGCTTACACAGCTGAGATAACGATGTTTCGGGCATGCTTTTTAATAAAGATAATACATCACATTTACTCAGATGATAGACCACACGCACTTCAACATTTCCCTGAAGTCGTTGTATCCACCTCATGTAGATATTTATTGGGTGATGTTATCAGACACTTTCAGTTAGATGGAATATAATGTCACCCAGACACTATGTAACTGCTGAAACACAGTTACAATTTGAGTTATGCTTTGTCGTTTGCCTTGGATATTCCAGTTATTATTTCCAAGCAAAATAGAACCAAGATTCAGTGGGGCTTCTTAATGTTTTAGTTTAGTTTTTGAATATGGATCTCTCTGTCAAAAACAATCATCAACACTATTGAGTCAAATTGTTGGAAAAATCAAAATCCTGGAGTTAAATGTGTTCCCTCAATGTTCAGATTGAAAGGTGTTGGAACTCACAGAGAGCCACAGCATTCAGCATGCCAGTGTAGGGTGAAGCACCAATGCTCTGATAGATGATGCCAATGCGGTCTTGCACAGCACCCTTGTTGACGTCATTATCTAAATGCATCACGAAGAAGGCCACAAAGAGACCGTAGATCAAGTTCTGCGACAAACGCATGAGAACACCCATCCTGTCTCTGGACAGGTTTCTTGCTGTCCGCCTACACACAAAACACATATGGAAATACATGGAAACACACACAAAGGCATACATGTCCTCAGGTACATATTCATACAACACACAAAGGGTGGAAGGGAGAATTGTACAGATGAGAGAGAAATGTTTTTTTTTGTACAAGAAGGGAATAAGTTGGATGAATGCACTTAAGAATCTAAATCTAATAATTTCTATAGGCAGTATCACTTATTGCCTTTAAATACAAACACAAACACACAGCACAAGAGGGCTGAAGACTTGCTCAGCACTGACCTGAGCAGAACTTCAAGTTTGGTTGCACCACTAGGTGACTCTTTGCTCTTAAAGGGGATGGCTGGCTTGTCTGCCCGCTGCAGGCTCTCCTCCACTTTTTCCAACATGCTCTGGTAGATGGCAGACTTCTGATACGCTGAAGTGATCTCCTGCATGCGACTAAAGGTGGCTGCCTCCCTCTCACTGCTGCGTGTGTCCACTGAGGTGAAGTCAACTGTTTCACATCAAAGACATTTTAATATTTAAATGTTCAATAATATACAGTTGATTCTTTAAGATACTGTATTACTCTCAATATGTGCATAGTCTTTATTTGTCAAAGCTGTGTGGCTATAATTCCCAGTACAGGATCATAGCATGAAGTACCATAGATGTCAAAGGGGTTGCAGTACTCTGGACACTCATATCCACATTGGCTGAAGAAGTCCACCATCTCCTCTGGCTGCCCACAGAACACCAGCTCTCCACGACTCATAATAGCTATCCTGCTGAACACCTGGGCACACACACACATGATATTCTGTCTTGGTAGAAAATGGTGAGCTTTTTATTTAAAGGATAGGTTCACATTTATCAAGCCTGAAAACAACAGTCACATGTACATTGAAATAGTTTTTAATTGCTGTGATTGTTTCCACTGTCACAAAGACAGAGACGAGATGTCTCCCCAATGTCATTCTAATGTACAGTAAGAGATAAAGAACAAAATTCAGAAACTTTCTTCTGAGTAAACATTACTTCTAAAGTTCAGCTTAATATGAGGCTTCAGCAGACTGAGTTAGACAAAGTGGGAAAGTGTTTCTATCCCTCAGAAAGGAAAAGCTGTATACATACAGTATAAGGTAGTAAGATAACCTCTTGATTTGACTTACACACTTACACAAACAGGACTGTGGATTTTATTCCCCATTACTTCCATTAAAATCGCATTTTAAATAAAAAGGGATAAAGGAATCTCTTCATGTCCAGTATGGAGAGGAGGAACAATCACAGCGATCAAAAACAGTTTTAATGTGATATGGGCATGTGGGCATTGTTTTAAAATAGACTTGAAACAATGTGAATCTATCCTTTAAAAAAAGTTTCAGTCTAGGAGTCACTCTTTCTCTTTTTCTTCAGTTTATCTCGATACCCACCCTGAAGAGCTCGGAGCGTGGTTGGTGGATGGTTACTATGACGATACGGTTCCTCCTGGCCAGCTCTGCCAGCAGCACCACGATCTGATTGGCGGTCATGCTGTCCAGCCCAGTGGTCGGCTCATCCAATAGGACCACCCCTGTCACGACATCATCCCAATGACATCATCACCCTCATGCAAGTGTGTCACACATTAATGCATCGAGAACGAGGGAAAAGCAGGACAATAACTTTTTTTAAGTTGGAAACTTTTAAACACACTTTTTATTAAGTTGCACATGCAGGACTCTCAGCGGTGCCAACTTAAGTTGTGGAGATAAGTGAGTTCTTTTTTTTTTTTTAGTTAATTACTCTAATTAGGACAATTAAAAGATTGCCTCTTTGCATTATGAAAGCAGAGTGGAATTAGCAGATGCTTTAATTGTGAGATTAATTCATTTCCTGGTTGATTGGAGAGGAAGCGAATGGGAACTCCTCATTACTCTGAGTGTGTGTGTGTGTGTGTGTGTGTGTGTGTGTGTGTGTGTGTGTGTGTGTGTGTGTCCATAGCCAGTCTAATCCTGAATGAGGACTGAGACCCTTCATCCTCCCTAGAGGACTGTAGACCTGATAAACTACACCTGGGATGAGCACAGGCACACTCACACTCACTCTCACACACTCACACACTCCAACACACTAACAGAGGTGGGTTTCTGCTCATTCCCTTCGTGGTGTGATAACCCAGTCTTTTATTACTCTTCTTCATCTCTCCCTCTGTCCCTTTCTCTGTCCTTTCCTTATTCCTCTCTTACTTAGATCCCTTTGTTTTTTCAGTGAGGACTTCTAAAACTCTTTGGGGAGAGACAGGTATTATGGTGAACTTTCTTCTGTTCTCAGGATAGCACAGTCCTACCTCCAGTCCTGTTGCTCTCAACAGTTTATGCATGGAATATAATGTGTTATATGCAAAGAACACTAGGGACAACCTTTATGATATTGTGTCACAGCCCCTTTTGTATAATCCTCGTCCCATGTGTCTCAAAGCTTTAAAATAAATCACCTCTAATGCTTCAGTTTATCTACTCCATATCTCCTCATTTGCGGTCTATAAAGCCTTAAGAATTTAAGGGACAATGGCTTTTACCTCGATTCACCTCATCATCATGATTTAAATTTGCAGCAATAGCACATTCTTAAAGTCTGATGTCCGTGATACACAGATAAAACTCCTGTAATTCTCCTCAGACATACCCCAAAGCTACTCACTTGGGTCCTGAAGTAGCTGACTGGCAATGGAGACCCTCCTCCTCTCGCCCCCAGAGATCCCTGGGAAAACACGACCTCCTATAACACTGTGGGCCACATGACTTAGACTCAGCTCGGCCATCACCTGCGACACCTGCACAGGAGCCAGAGGTCAAGGGTCAGGGTCTCTGAAATATTTCTGAGTGAAGGACAGGGCCAGGAGGTTTTGAATTAAAGGAAACAGGGAGAAAGTTATACATTTTCTTTTGTAGTTAAGTAATTATGACCATAGGCTAAAATGGCTGACAGTTGCACACTTTCGGTCTCTTTTCATAAGATCGTAAGAGGGGAGTAATCGTAAAATGGTTAACACACAAGCTGCAAGAGTGTAGGTGCTGATGACTAGCTGAAGCAAAGAACACATTGGTACAATACAAATACTAGTAAACTTATACGTGTGCATTAGACACAGGGGTTAGAAGGGATATCCAACTCATTTGACCTTTGAAGCAATGTTTAAATCTATTTTATATTCTCAGTTATCCTGATGTTGGACATAACCTTCTTTAAAATAACTGTGACTCACATTTGCCTTAGATGGCCAAGATCATTTCTCTAGCCGGGAGAAATGCCAAGTTTCAGCTAACGAAAACTGAACTGAGTGGACAGAGCAGAAGAGACTCTCAAAAGTCACCTTCTTCTTGATGGCTTCGGCCGAGTGTTTCCGCAGGGCCAGCTGGGCTGTGTAGGTCAGAGTCTCCTCCACTGTCAGATAACTCAACAAGTTATCACTCTGGAAAAGAAAGAGACAAAGAGAGAGTAAAAAAGAAAGTAAGTAGCAAGAAACAAGTAAGAGATGCAGTGAGGCAGCAAATGTCTAATGGATCTGTCATACTTATTGAGGATATATTGTAAAATTGCTTCAGCATTTTTTACTTCAATAGAGATGAGTAACAAGACTATGGGTTCATACTGAGGAAAGGTTAAGACGATGCAAAATACACTGTTGCTAGTATTTTATCTTCACCAAGAAGCATTTATGGGTATGACCACCTCCGTCTTTCTCTTGTGTGTTTATCAGTATTCAAACTACAGTATATCTTGAAACTTAATGGTGTGACATTTGCTGTAAACATCCATGCGGCACACTTTTATCAACAGAAAAGTGTAGATTTCAGAATATTTATCTACAGTATATTTGCTGCACTTCCCTGCACATTGAGTGTACCTCCATATAGGACACATACTGCACTGAATGTTTATAAATGCACACACACACACACACACACACACACACACACACACACACACACACACACACACACACACACACACACACACACACACACACACACACACACACACACATATGCATACATTTATTGCATGAACCTGCTGCCTGCCTTAATTAACACATGGCGCCTCCCAATCCCACTTCTCCTTTTAGTCTCTCATCTGAATGACTTTAATATCAGGAGCTCATATCACCTCCTCATCTACAGCTTAGCAGAGGAAGTTAATGACGAGGCTTAGAGAGCAGTGGGGGGGGGAGAGGCGCTATCAGCTGGAAGAGGGACATGATTTGAAAAGAAGCAAGGCCAGTTTTAAGCCAGTGTTTTTAATTCAGGCTTTGGATACACTTGAGCACCTCTCATTGAGAGATTAGGTGTATGAGGAGGCCAGCAAGGGCCTTTAGTTCATTTCCTCCAGAGGCCAGGGCAACCTTTTCAGGAGTTTTTGCAAAATGGTGCGTGTTCATTGAGTTTGTGGTTTGGTATTTATGGTGGTTGACCACAGGCAACTTAAATACATACACTGTCTGCATACAGCCACACATGTTATTCTGTAGGGCAAAGTTTAACCTAACATCGGTGTGTGATGAGAACTAGGACAAAGTGAAATGTGTATGTGATTAGGTGCCAACTACTTTCAAACCACTGTTCTGTCTCTTAATTATCAGTTCAGCAGTTGCATGCTAAGATACATTTCACAAACAACTGGTTCTAGTCACCTTATAAAACAGTGTTTTATTGTATTTTTTTTTTCTTCTTGTTGGGGTGTGCTGAACGCCCAGTTTGAAACATTAAGAGAAATGTATTTAATTCTTGACATCACAAATTTAATTATGTTAAGTTTATACTGTATGTATATGCATGTGTGTTACCTGCAGTACATAGGAGAAACAGTCCTGATACTCTTCTCTCTTCAGTTTCATGCCATTAACGAAGACCTCACCCAACAGTGTACCAGAGTTTCTAATCCTCCCTGAGATGGCATCCAACAATGTAGTCTTTCCTGAGCCTTTACAAGGCAAAGTGCACACACACACACACACACACACACACACACACACACACACACACACACACACACACACACGCAACATACATTTGTACATATAGTATTAAAAAAACGTATGTATATATTTTTTACATAAGATTATTTTGTTGCACTTTTATAGCCTTTAATCGATAGGACAGCTTGAAGACAGGAAAGGGGAGAGAGAGGGGGGATGACACGCAGCAAAGGGCCCCGAACCGGATCCGAACCCGGGCCGCTGCCAAGGACTCAGCCTACATGGGGCGCACACTCTACTGGGGGTGCTAGAGGTCGCCCCATTAAAAAACACATTAAAGAACATTTTAGATAGGCAACAGAAGGATTTTTTCAAAAACATTAACCCCTGTTTGCTGCAGGGGGACATTTCCCCATCACACTCTAGTCTTAACCAATTAATTTGACCTTCAACCTGAATAAAAAGGTGCTGTCACATTGCCTTTATTTACATCCTTCAGCAAAACATAATGAATACCTTGTATTCAAGATGTCACGCTGTCTCACAACTCAATCACTTCCATCCATTTCCATTAAAAATGGATCTTATTGTATGTTATAAAAATATATCCGTGCAAACCTGAATTGCCCAGTATGCCCATGATCTGCCCACTGTCCACGTGGAAGGAGACATCATTGAGGATCTGACGGGTCCATCGCTTTCTGTAGGAGGGTAAGTCCCACCACGGACCCACACGCTCACTGGACACACACACACACACACACACACACACACACACACACACACAGGGACATTTTCAACATCAATATGTTTTAACATTCCCAGAATCCAATCAATCCCCACTGTGAAAATGATCATCATTTCATTTGAAAGTATGTAAGTATTTATCAACAATTCTTACACTAGACAATAGACAGAAAGTTGCATGTGTTACACATTACATTTATTTTTCTGCTATTGCATTAGAAATGAAAGTTAGACCACATAAAATGATAGATAATTCGACCCAAACCTGTATGCATAATAATATAAACATCCTCTTATAATATCATCTGATTGATTCACAGAGTCTGTTGTTGTCTCTTAGCTGTCCTCTTGTACACTCTGTCTGTGTCTGCAGCTTTTACCTGACTGTGTAGGAGATCTTGCTGACACTGAGACAACAGGAGGGCTCTGATTGCTCTGATAGATCCTCTCTATTGTCCTTCCATACATCCCTCTTCTCCTCCAACACAAACTTGAAGGACTCTCTAACTTTGGTCCCGTTCTCTGGCTCCATCTGCATTGAATAAAATTTGTTCATGTCTCCGGGCAGTGTGCTACTCCAAACAACAACTGTAAGTCAAGTCCGTCTCAAATCAGTTTGCTCATATCCACACGACTCGTACACAGCATGTGAAGCTCTTAAGTTGAGCGGTCTTACAGACCCAGACTTTGTTTCTCTGCACTCAGTCCCTGTACAGCGCAGCAGTGTGAGAGCAGTGGTGTCTCTCAGGAGCCATAAACACACTGTGTTATCTCAGAGAACTTTGATCTGGAGCTGTATAAAGAAGACACAAAAAAAGCACACACACTGAGTACATTGACTAGACTTGGCTAGCTCACTAGAGACTTCTCACTTCAGTCCATAAATTGTACGCTGTGTGCAGAAAAGCTATGACTGACATGACAGAGCAGATGAACAACTGACGTGACATGAACTTGGATGCTTTGAGAGAGAAGGCTTGTGAGCTGAGACAAGAGGAGTTCTTCAGCTGAACTGGAGTCAAACTATATAACAAAGAGAAGACACAGAGAACAGGGGAACAACAGGAGAGAAACAAAGGCTGAGACCCGTAGAGAGAAAAAGAGAGAAACTGAACAGAAGAAGAAAGAGGGGGTGTTAACCTCTTGACCCTACAAACATCAACCAGCATCTTGTATCATCATGGACACAGACACCAGCCTCAACCATGCAAACAGCTCTTTACAGGTCAGTTTATTACAATGAATCACAAGGCATTGGTTTTGAGTTCCTCTGCTAATATAGTGATATACCTTGGTTAAATCAAAACCATGTCTAAACCTTCTGTTGATTCCTTTTATCCCCACACTTAAAACTTAGTCCATACTCTAAAAGTTATATTTTTTCTGTTTTTTAGTTTGCAGATTGAATGTGCAACTTAGGTCACTATGTTCTAGTTTATTTTTTTTCCCCAGCTTTTCCTCCATTTCAAATACTTGAGAAAACTTTGCTAACCTTAGTGTTCATCAAGTTAAAAAAAAATCTTTTCTGGTCCTACCCCCTTTTTCTATTTTTATACTTTAGTTAAGTACAAAACAACTTGATGCTTCACTTATTTATACATGTTTACATACACGTACATGTACCGTATATCTACCTATCTACATGCACATAAACACATGTATACATATAGACACACATGCATACATACATGCATACACACACACACACACACACACACATTTACACATTTTTTTTTCTTTTCCATCTATCTACTTTGTTTCCTTCTATCTATATCAAACCGAATAATAACTCATACAAACTTAGTTTATAAGCCCAGGAACCATACAGTCAGTATTCAATACTATCACCTTGAGTCCTTTTCGTATCATTCAATATATTCATTTTAAAAAGTCTCTTAAAATTGCTCATTGTTGTACATGATTTCATCTCTTCACTGCAGCTGTTCCATAAATTAACTCCTTTGGTTGTGATGCAGTGATATTTAGCATTTGTTCTTATAACTTTCTTTTGAAATACAAAAGTTTCTCTTAAGTGATGTTTGCTCTCTCTCATTTGAAACAAACCTTGGATACTATTCGATAGCTGTTGATTATTTACTTTGCACATGATTTGTGCAGTTTTAAAGTCAACAATATCTTTGAATTTTAGTGCTTTTAGTTTGATGAAAAGTGGATTAGTTGGTGCTCTACAAGTGGTTAAAATTTACAATTCTTTACAATTCGTTTATTTGCATCAAACCAACTCTTCATCTTTTTTTAATTCATTTCCCACTGTAGCCAAGCGTTGTTCCAGATTTTCCCCGGAACAGATTAGTGTCATATGCTTTTCAGTGTTTTTGACACCTCACATTATTTATATACAAGTTAAACAACAATGGTCCCAACACTCACCCCTGGGGGACCCCACAGGTGATTTTCTTTAACTTTGATTTAAGGTTTTGCAATTTAACCTGTTGATGTTGATTATGTAAGTAGCTATTTAACCAAGAAAGTGCAGTCCCCCTAATTCCATATTTGTGTAATTTCATAAGCAATACATTGTGGTCTACTGCATTAAATGCCTTCTTAAGATCCAAGAATATCCCCACTGCATATTTTTCATTTTCTATTGCTGTTGTTATTTATTCTACAAATTGAATAAGTGCATGTGAAGTTGTCCTATTTAGCCCTGAAACCACATTGCTGATCACACAGTATATTGTGTTAAGTAATGAGAATATTTTTTCTAGTATTTTTTTATGAATTGGGAGAGCAGTGAAACAGGTCTGTAGTATGAAAGTGTATGTTTATCACCAGCCTTGTATATTGGTATCACCTTTGCCATTTTCATTTTATCTGGAAAAACTCAGTTTTCAGAGAATGATTAAATACATGCGTTAGAGGTTTAACAACACAACCAATAATACTTTTGACCATAAACACGTCAATACTATTCCAGTCTGTGGACTTTTTACTCTTAAATGTATTAACAATCTCAATAATTTCTTCTAATAGCATTGGAGACATAATGTTTCCAGCAACATCAGCCATTTTACATCATTTCTACAGTATATACAATGTAACACTGTACACTGTACAGTGTGTACATTAGTTGGTGTGAGCATGTGCTGCATTTTGAATCGTACGTTTTCAGTCAATAACTTTATTTTTTGGAGAGATTTATGGATTACATAATGAAAAGTGAAGGAATTAACAATTAGGGTAATTTTTTTAATGGACTCTGGACCCTAAAAAGGTCTTAGGCAACTATTTGCATGTACAAACACACAAGCAGGTGCACGCCATGCACCTGCTTGGTGCAACTCAAATGGTTGAGTCACATGCTCATTCATTAAACAATTAAAACTGTGAAATAAACTAGTTGATAAAGATGATAGGAAGAGCAAACACTTTGATAAGGTAAATTTTGGGTCAATGTTCTCAGGGGATTTTCACAGACACAGTGAGTAGGCAAGCGAAAAACGATTCATTGACTATTATTCAAACATTTGGCAACTTTAAAATTATGATTTCTAAATGATCACTCTTAATTGTCTTTACACAGTTTTTATTGCAGTTTGTCCTTTAGAACTGATATGGATATAGTCCTTGCCTCTGCGAAACTCGTTGACCTGTCTACTTTGCTGTCTCTTTAACAGCATCCAGACATTGAGTTGTTCTCTTCTGAGGAAGACAGCAGTCTCTACTTCACCTACAGTGGAGGTTGCAATGAGCTGGAGGTCAACAACCTGCATTATGAGGTAACTAACAGACAGCCGCTCTGCTCTCATGCACATTTATCTTTTAACTGTTGCATGTCTGTACTGTATATATGCATGTTGTATGTGCTCATTGTGTGTTTGTGTGTGTGGTCCCAGGTGGACACAGCGGCTCAGATCCCCTGGTATGAGAGGTTATCAGAGTTCAAGTTGCCGTGGGAGATAAATGGAAACAAGCAGATAGCCATCAACAGGCTCAGCCTCCGAGTCCACAGCGGGCAGATGCTGGCCATCATTGGCAGTTCAGGTGACACAAACTCAAACAAGCACACTGCTTTTAAGTATTACCGTTTCTAATCAAGGTAATACAGGTCTCCTTGGAAGATGTCATTTCTTCCACCTGCCTTTCTTTCAAGCTTGGCTAAAGGCCTCATCTCAGCAGCACTGTTCACATGGAAAAGCAAAGCATCAATTACATGAATATATATATATATATATATATATATATATATATATATATATATATATATATATATATATATATATATATATTACACAACAGAGAAAAACAATAAAAACAATAAAAACGATATCTTTCTGTAGACTCCAGCTGCATGAACTAGTAAGAAAGGAAGAAAAAAACTCTGCTACGTTTGGAGACTAATCAATGCCCAAAACTTCATGTAGGCCTAGTAGTACATGCCTCCTAAAACTGTTGACTGCTTTGTTTTAGTTATCTACATATTATTGACTTGTAAAGTGCTTTTATTATGTTTTGATATTTAATTCATTCAATCATCTGTTTCCAGGTTGTGGTAAAACATCTTTGCTGGACATAATAACATGCCGTGATGAGGGCGGTACAATGACGTCCGGTCAGGTTCTGATTAACGGGAAGCCAAACACGCCCCAGCTGGTGAAGAAGAGCATCGCTCATGTCCGCCAAGATGACCGCCTTCTTCCTCATCTCACCGTCCGTGAAACTCTCGTCTTTGTTGCCAAACTGAGGCTCCCCACCCACTTCACACAGGCTCAGAGGGACCAGAGGGTGAGAGACTTGATAGACCAACAGGACATAACCATATCCAAACATGCACAGACTTAACACAGCATGAGGACATCTTGTAAAACACCCAGGTAACAATTCGGAACGTTCGTTTTTGGTTGCGGGAACGTTCCCTGAAGGTTAGTTTTTGGTTTCCATGGAAAGTTTTCCTGGCGTTTAGGGAACGTCAGTTTTTGGTTACATCGATCCTTCCCAGAACGTTCCTAACGTTGCAACCTTTAGAGAACGTTCCCCTAACGTTCCCCTACCGTTGTAACCTTTAGGGAACGTTCCCCTAACGTTATTTTTACATTCCCCTAACCTTTAAATAACTAACGACTGTGGTACCAATTTTATTATTAGTTCAAACTATCTGTGCATGAGCAGGAATGAATTATTATATATTGGCAGGAATGAAAGAACAGGCAAACTTGATGGGATTTAAAACTTTAATATAAAATTAACAAAATACAAAAAATATAAAAGGCCTAAAAAAATAATACAACAATCAGAAACTATACAAATAAGAAAAAAAAAACAATGGAGTGGGATGTAGAGTGCAAATGTAGTGTGCAAAGATGCATATTGGAATGATAATGTAATGAATTATTATATATTAGCATATTAACAAATACAATTGCTTTAATAAAAAAATACAAGCTGCAAGATGGATGGAAAAAATACAAAAAAAATAAATAAAAAATAGAGCTCCATGGTTTGGCTTATAGTCCTTCTCAGCTGGCCTAAAAAGAAAGAAACAAAAGTTTGATATATCATACTAAGAATCAACACGTTGACAAAAGCAAGACTAATTGCCTTACTAACAACTCTGTTTTTCACATCATATAGAAGCATTTCAATTTACCGTCTGTGTGGGGCAAACTTCAGCGCTTGCCCAATCAAGTCCTCCACGTCTGCTGCAGTCAGCGTGGGGAAGTTCTTCTTGGAGGCCGCTAGAGTAGAAGTCAAAATGAAGCCAAGTTACAAGTCAAATTAAAACCTCTTATCAGCCAAGCTAAGCATAATACTGATGTGAACAATAAAATAACACCTGCCTGTTATAACCCTGCATATAGTCAGGTCCTGGAAGGCCTTCTTTGCCTTTCTTCCCCGCAGGCTATACTCTTTCAGCACGTTATTAGTTGCCACTCGCCGTAGCATGCGTCGGACTGCAGTACCTGTGGTCAGACCTCCAAAAGTTGCTTTAAAACGTATAGAAATACAAATTATACATGTGGTATACACATACAGGTTTCCTGTACGGTGTTGACTCATCTAAAAAAGTAAATATGAATATAGGTCAGTTCATTTATGGTAGATTTCTTGCACATGCCATTGCAAAAGATGAACCTATGCTGTTACATTAGACAATCGCTAACAAAAAATAAACTTACATGCAGGTGGTGGAGGCAGTGACATCTGCTGACTTGAAAGAAGGCAGGAAGAGACAGGGACAGGGCTTCCAGACACAGGCTCCATCCTGGATTGTTTACACTGATATATACTATACTTGAAATGTCACACACTGCATATAATCTCCATTTGGACCAAATGTGATTGCAGTGCAATTTCTTATTCCCACAAAATGTAGTAAGCTGAAATACTAAACGATATATGATAAACTTTTCTGTGTGTTGTCAATGACAGATGTTATAAGTTACATGTGACAAACTATGTCTCTGCTGTTTTCTGTCACAGGTGGATGATGTCATTGCAGAGCTGCGGCTGCGACAGTGTGCTCACACCAGAGTGGGAAACGACTATGTGAGGGGTGTTTCTGGAGGAGAGAGGAGGAGAGTCAGTATAGCTGTCCAACTTCTTTGGAACCCCGGTGAGAGAAAAAAAACAGACAAACAACCTCTTAAACTCTTGATTTCCTTTCTTAACTTTCATTATAAACTTTCAGCCTCCCATCTATCATTTGTTTTAGATGTGAAACTTGCTTGTAACTAAATCACAGAATCACAAATTCAAAATCTTGGTCACATTTAGCAGGCAGATTCACATGCAGATTCTCCTCAAAGGGGAGCCGTTAAGTGATTGTCAGCTCATTTTTATACATGTCAACCTGCACCACCTAATAGTAGCAGGTTAGGCCTGCAGATGTTTATGTTGCCACCTACAGGCAAAAAAGTAATAGCTGCTACAATTTATTTAGCTGCAAAAATAGTCACTCGAGCTAACAATTCTATCAATAAACAACAGATATTTACAATATTAAGATGTAATATACAAAACAATTATAATAGAGTACCCTCCCCATTTTGAAGTTTTATCCACCTATCTGTCTGGCTTTTGATAGAACAGTTGTTTATTCATGTAACCTGTCTTGACAAGATGAAATCCCAACAGATTTATAAGCCATCGTTAAAATCTGTGTCCGCTATTACACCTGTCTGGATCCATTCTGCATCTCCACAACCCCTTAACCACCAGTGGATCACCAACAATGTTTTTACATTTCAGGCATTTTGATCCTGGACGAGCCCACGTCAGGTTTGGACAGCTTTACAGCCCACAACCTGGTGATCACACTATCCCGCCTGGCCCGGGGAAACCGTCTGGTCCTGCTGTCGGTCCACCAGCCTCGGTCAGATATCTTTCAGCTCTTTGACCTCGTCGTCCTGCTGTCATCGGGTTCAGCTGTTTACTGTGGCGCTGCTCGTGACATGGTGCCTTACTTTACTGCCCTGGGATACCCCTGCCCACGATACTGCAACCCCTCTGACTTCTATGGTTAGTGTGTGTGTGTGTGTGTGTGTGTGTGTGTGTGTGTGTGTGTGTGTGTGTGTGTGTGTGTGTGTGTGTGTGTGTGTGTGTGTGTTGAAAGCTGTGAAAACAGAATTAGGTGGTGCTTCTTTCTAGCAAAGTTGTTATCACCCCGACACTGACTGGCAACTTTAGGAGATTTATCACCAAGAATGGCACATTTCTTTAGCCTGGTCCTACCAGACTCTGGTACATTTCATTTGTACAGAGAGTCTGGCCTCTCTCCATTGACAAGTGTTAACTTCCTTGAAGCCGGGTACTCTGTTGAAGTTTAAAACTATTGGATCTGCCCAGATCCACTCTAGATCTGCCATAACTAATCGCTAACGTTTGGTCGTGACGTCGGCTTAGCATCGCTAGCATTCACCTTAGCTAACTCCTTCACCACTAACGGAGCGAGCTGGAAAATCAAACTTTTCCTGAACCCTGGTGGGAGGAGGGCTTTAACTTCTGGATATCCGGCAGCGTTGCCACAACAGACCGAATGTCTTCGCTCGCGTCTTTCTCCGCCGCTATTACGAAACTCACCGAAGGTTACTGAACCTCAACGTCATTGTTCTCAGCCACTCCGTCTGTTCGCTGATTGGACCGGTAAAGATTTGACCTGAGCAAACCCAAGAATATACCGCTCACCCAGACGTAGTACTGAAGGAAAATGAAAATTGAACGGAAGTACGCAGGAGGGCGGAGCCAGGCTAACATTTCTTGGTGCCAAAGCACGAAAGTAGCTTTAAAGCTGTTAACATGTTTTGCATCTGCATCTTAATGATAAATACTATAACTCTTTAAACATCCATGGTGTCAAATGTGACCCATTCTTCTTTATAAACCTTTTTACTTTTTCAAGCCTCATTGTGTGTGTGTGTGTGTGTGTGTGTGTGTGTGTGTGTGTGTGTGTGTCCAGTTGACCTGATCAGTATAGATCGGCGTAGTCCGGAGCGAGAGGCCGAGTGTTTGGAGCGGTCCAGAGTTCTGGCTGAGCAGTTAATGGAAAAGGTCAGAGACACAGGCGATCACATGTGGAAATCAGCTGGGACCAACACAGCACTGACACAAACTGAAAGGTAGCTGTGTGTTTAAGTTTGCCTTCTTTTCTTCACCTTTTCTTTATGTATACATTCACACATTTTTCCAAACTTTTATCTTGTTTGCACTTATGTCCTACAATTTTTTGATCTACTGTAGTTCTTCTCTCATTACCTCCCCTCTCCTTTACAATGACTTTGTATAAATGCAGGGTTGTGGTCTCAGTTATCTAAGCAGCAGCTACAGCAGCTACATGGCACTTACGGGTTGCTTGGACAACTTTCTACCCAACAACTCAACAGTGTTTTGATTGACACATTTCAGAGGCAAATTTCTTTGTGGTTAAGTTTTAGCTGTGGACGCAAAACTCAGGACATTTTAAAGTGAACTTTCTAGAGATTCATCCATTAATGTTAATCATTTATGAGAAACTCGTTCCAGTGTGCTAACCCAGACAACATGACCCACTGTTTTCCTGCCTGCAGCCCTCAGCAGCTGAGCAAAGTAATCACCATTTCCGATCAAAGAAACAGACTGCCTGGCCGACTACACCAGTTTACGACCCTCATCAGGTAAGACCAACTCACACGGATGTAATACAGCAGTGGTTGCCGACCTTTTTGTCCATTGTACCTCCACAACCTTGTCAGATGAGTTCAAGTACCCCTTTATTGACACCTGTCATGTTTACAATATGTTCATTTAAACTGATTTTAAACTGGAGGTTATTTAATACTATTATTTATATAAAAGTGGATTATATATATAGTTTGACCAGTTTTGCATTTGTACTTCTACTACTTTTCAATCATTTATCTTTACGCTACTTTTAGCTATGCATTTTGATTTCTCTGCACTAGTGCAAACTAGTTTTCATGAACTTTCAATGGCAGCAGGTGGTGTTTTGGTGTTACAATAAATATACTAAAGATCAGCCTTACAACCATTTGTAATCTGTTTTGTGTGTTTATTGACCTCCCCTCCTTTCGTCTCCCTCAGGCGTCACATGTATAATGACTTCAGAGACCTGGTCACCTTATTGGTCCACGGCTTTGAGGCCCTCCTCATGTCACTGCTGGTTGGTTTTCTCTACTACGGGGCAGGAGAAGAGCGTCTGTCCATTCAGGACACAGTGGCCCTCCTCTACATGATCGGAGCGCTCACCCCATTCGCTGTGGTGCTGGACGTCATAGCTAAATGTGAGTAACGTTTGTTTGGGAGGATGAAAGTCACAAGTCGGTCTGCAAATCAGTCAAGGAGTTAATTCACTCTCACATGTAATCTAATCTGATGTTATCTAACTTCTGAGTAGGGTTGGGTACCGTTTGGATTTTTACGATTCCGATGCCAAACCGGTACTTTTAAAACGATTCCGATTCCTAAGCGATTCCTAAACCGATTCTTGAAAAACTGAAAAATGACATCAAAGAAAGGTTCTTTTATGGAGTTTTTTTTAAATTGAAAATTATTTTAATTTAACAATATATTAACGTTTTAAAGTACTTAAATATATAATAAGTAAACCTAAGTCACCTAATAATAATAATACTAATGTATACTTTATTAATCCCGCAAGGGGAAATTACAATACCTAACACATAACTATAATAATTTAACAAATAATCATAATCAGAATCAGAATCAGAAAGGGCTTTATTGCCAAGTACGTTGCACATACGAGGAATTTGTCATGGTGTTGTTGGAGCATGTCACACATACAAATATAAGAAGGATAAAAAGATATAAACAATATAAGTATAAACATATACACACAGTATGTATTAATAACGATAAAATAAATTTAAATAAATAGTAAAATAAGTTAAACAGTAGTGAAAAGGGACGCTACAGCAGAGTAGGTACAGTGGCATGAGGAGCCAGAGGTGGGTGAGTCAGGATGGATTCCGGGCCTTGTTTAGAAGGCTAGTGGCGGAGGGGAAAAAACTGTTTATGTGGCGTGAGGTTTTGGTCCTGATGGACCTCAGCCTCCTGCCAGAGGGGAGTGGCTCAAAGAGCTTGTGTCCGGGGTGGGAGGGGTCAGCCACAATCTTTCCAGCACGCTTCAGAGTCCTGGTGGCGTATAGGTCCTGGAGCGGCGGCAGATTACAGCCAATCACCTTCTCAGCTGACCGAATGACACGCTGCAGCCTGCCCTTGTCCTTGGCAGTGGCAGCAGCGTACCAGATGGTGATGGAGGATGTGAGGATGGACTCAATGATGGCTGTGTAGAAGTGCACCATCATTGTCTTTGGCAGGTTGAATTTCTTCAGCTGCCGCAGGAAGTACATCCTCTGTTGTGCTTTCTTGACGAGGGAGCTGATGTTCAGCTCCCACTTGAGGTCTTGGGAGATGGTAGTTCCCAGGAAGCGGAAAGACTCCACAGTGTCAATTGTGGAGCCACAGAGGGTGATGGGGGCAGGTGGGGCTGGGTTCTTTCTGAAGTCCACAACCATCTCCACTGTTTTTAGAGCGTTGAGCTCTAGATTGTTTTGATTGCACCAGGTCACCAGGTGGTCAGCCTCCCACCTGTAGGCGGACTCGTCTCCATCAGAGATGAGTCCGATGAGGGAGGTGTCGTCCGCAAACTTCAGAAGCTTGACGGACTGGTGACTGGAGGTGCAGCTGTTGGTGTACAGGGAGAAGAGCAGAGGAGAAAGAACGCAGCCCTGGGGCGATCCAGTGCTGATGGTCTGTGAGTCGGAGGCATGTTTCCCCAGCTTCACATGCTGCTTCCTGTCAGACAGGAAGTCACTGATCCACCTGCAGGTGGAGTCAGGCACACCAAGCTGGGAGAGTTTCTCCTGAAGCAGAGCCGGGATGATGGTATTGAAGGCAGAGCTGAAGTCCACAAACAGGATCCTGGCGTAGGTTCCTGCGGAGTCCAGGTGCCGGAGGATGTAGTGGAGGGCCAGGTTGACTGCATCATCTACAGACCTATTGGCTCTGTAGGCAAACTGCAGGGGGTCCAGGAGGGGGTCGGTGATGGCTTTGAGGTGTGAAAGCACAAGGCGCTCAAAGGACTTCATAACCACAGAGGTCAGGGCGACGGGTCTGAAGTCATTAAGTCCTGTGGTCCTTGGCTTCTTGGGGACAGGGATTATGGTTGAGGTCTTGAAGCAGGCTGGCACGTGACATGTCTCCAGTGAGGTTTTAAAAATGTCTGTGAACACTGGAGACAGCTGGTCAGCGCAGTGCTTCAAGCTGGATGGGGAGACAGCATCCGGTCCAGCAGCTTTCCTGGGATTCTGTCTCCTAAAGAGTCTGTTGACGTCCCTCTCGTGAATGGAGAGGGTCGTCACTGAGGTGGGAGGGGGGGTGGAGGTGGAGGGGACCTTTAAGGAGGGCATTGGTGGGGGGGCCCAGGACCCTGCTGAGGTGGGCGAGGTGGAGGTGATGCACAGTGGCTGTAGCTGTAGGGAGGTGTCGTGGGGGATGGTGTCAGGACTATCCTTTTGTCTTTCAAATCGACAGTATAACTCGTTCAGGTCGTTTGCTAGGTGTCGGTCATTGAAGGAGTGGGGGGTTTTAGGCTTGTAGTTGGTGATCTGCCTAAGTCCTTCCCAGACAGTCGCAGAGTCATTAGCTGAGAACTGGCGTTGGAGCTTCTCAGAGTACCGATGTTTAGCCTCCTTCACTCCTTCTTCCTCCTTCCTTCAATAACAGTTACACTATTAACAAGTAAGAACTAAATAAATGTTGTTGAGTTGGTATGCCAACCAGCTTCAAACTTTAGCAGTTCTTTTGCAGAAAATGACCATATTTGCCTTCTCTGGTGAGATACTACACCTCTCCTGACTTATGGCATGTCCTGCACAGGAAAAAACTCTCTCAGGTGGTGTCCAAGAGGCCTGTACACACAGGTATGAGTTTGAAAGGGCAGACAATACCACCAGGCTACAGGGTCTTGTCCTGAATGATAGATTAGCAGAGCGTAATATGTTTACTAGCGATCACGTGCAGTGAATGGTTAATATGCCTTTACGTCCGTTTTGGTGAGCCCAGAGGGAAAATATGCCATTTAAAAAGTAGCCTACACTTACGGTAGACTACAGAGAAAGTGTGATATTTTTATGTCCGTTTCGGAGCGTGTACAAAAAGCCGTCTATCAGCTGTGATTGTAGAGTGCACGTCGGGGGAATAGCGCGGACACGCGCTTCACACCGCGAGTCGCGAGCGGGCACGTGCGCCACTCGGCGTAAAAGGGAGAAAGAAAAAAGAGTCTGCCGCTGTCTGGAGCGACAGAGGGAAAATATTTCAGTCGGAACCAAAATGAGGAACCGAAATTTGTGTTCTAATCCTGTCCGAATACTACCATTTGCGTAGGAACCGGTTCCATAGTGGAACCGGGTTTCGTATCCAACCCTACTTCTGAGCATGTTGGCATAGCCAATTTTAACAAGCAACACAACACATTGTATACAGACAACCTGAAACAAATGAAGAAAAGGAAAACACAAAACAAAACAAAAACATATTAAATGATATGTTATAGTAGGTTATATCATTTTATGAAAAGGACAAAAGAACCAGAATTCATTAAAAGTGAAGTGAAGTTGTGAGCACAGCATTTACAGTCTTAGAACATAGTTGGCAGAAGTGTATACAGGGTTTTCACGACGCGTCATCAGACCAGAAGTCGCCATATTGGAGGTACTCCGCATCACAACAAAGCACAGGCACTGAAGTAGATCCCCAACGCCGTCAAGGAAAATGGTTAATTATTGCTGTGTTTTAGGTTGTACCAACAGGTCAGACCGAGAAAAACATTTGGAATATTATCGACTTCCAAAAGTTATTAAAAACCAGGGAGAGGAATGCCAGAAGTTATCCGAGGAAAGGAGGCGCTTGTGGTTGGCAAAGCTCAACCAGGATCTACGAGGGAAAAATCTGTCTTGTTCGGTCTTTGAAATGAAAAAAAAAACGATTGAGAGTCACTTGGCTACACCTTGAGTATCGCAATGATATCATACAGTTAAGGTTAGGTTGATTAAAGACGTTATTGCATTACTTACTCAGGCCTTCACAACACAACGGTCGTTAATGACTTGGTACTGCGTCTCCCTCACCCATCCACACACCATCTGGTTATAAGCCTCCAAACTTGTGTAGGATTTAAGGTCTTCCGCTGTGTATGGGCTCGGCGAGAAAACCAGGTAGTTGAGGTAGTCGCCATGGATCCAAGAAGAGGGAGCCAACTTGTAGGGATCTGCACCGCCAGTAAACTGTAATTTCTCAAAATATCGCGCCTTTTTTTGTAGTCCAAGTCCTTCCCTATATGCCTTTACATCTTGGACGCGTTTTGATGAGCTTTTCTGTTGTTTAGACATAAAGTATTAAAGTATCCAAAGTGCACAATACTCCATTACTCCATTCAGTTGTTTACACCGAGTGCCTCCAATATGGCCGCGCATCCAGGTTACCGCCCAGAACGTGACGTCGGTGAAAACCCTCTATCAGATCAATGTTGAAAAACAGTAACAAGACAAACCAGCCAGAGGTAAGATGGTTCGGAACAGTTGGCAAAGTTATCAATAATGTATAAAAAAGAGTAAAGCAGGTAATGTTGAAATGATCTGACGTGTGTGTGTGTGTGTGTGTGTGTGTGTGTGTGTGTGTGTGTGTGTGCGCGTGTGTGTGCGCGTGTGTGTAGTTGTTGGGACTGTATGTCACTGTATTTGTTAAAAAAAAGAGACATTAAACAGTCATTAAGGATCATTGTGGAAGAGTTGGACACCGTGTTCTTGTATATTATAATCAATCACAACAATTGCAAGACTGAGTTCAAGTCAGGTCAAGGTGAAGTGACAACAAAAGTTATAAAATGAATTCCGAGTTGCATACTGTAACGCAGCCTGACGTGTAAAATTAAAAAATCTTTAATTCACACAATACAAATACTACATTTATGTAGCTGAAGAGCCCATATGACTTGTGATTTCTGTTGCTGTGTTGTGTATCAGCATAAAACTAATTGAAGAAGAGTCGCAATCTGTAAGGCAGCCTGATATCAGAGGTTATATTGCTGCAGCTCAACAAACTTAATACTGTTCTCTGTAGGTCACACAGAGAGAGCCATGCTCTACCACGAGCTGGAGGACGGCATGTACTCTGTCACCTCCTACTTCTTTGCCAAGGTAAACCACACTGATAAAACTGTATCTCCAGCAGGGGTCAGTCTCGATCCATGCTGGAGTCACACTTTAGTGTAATGTACAGTACTGTAATGTGGAGTTGAAAAGCATGTGTATGTGTGTTTTTCTGCATTTCTGTCTGTTCTGTGTATTTAAACATATTCTTACTTCTAGGTCCTGGGGGAGTTACCAGAGCACTGCGTGTTCACGCTGGTGTACGGCCTGCCCATCTATTGGCTGACCGGTCTTAACGAGGCGCCGGATCGTTTCCTGCTAAACGTCCTGTTGGTGTGGCTGATGGTTTACTGCAGCCGAGCCATGGCTCTGTTTGTAGCAGCTGCGTTGCCCACCCTGCAGACCTCAGCATTCATGGGCAACGCCTTGTTCACTGTCTTCTACTTGACCGGAGGTTTTGTCATCAGCCTGGAGAATATGTGGCTTGGTGAGGAGATGGATTCATTGCCCTTAGTTAAAAGATGTGTGAGGATAGAGAACAGCTTGGGGGGAAAAGAAAAGATGCTGGTCAGTATGTGATTTTTTTTTTTTTTTTTTATACCTGCATGTTTTTGACTCCCCAGTGGCTTCGTGGCTCTCTCACGCCTCCTTCATGCGTTGGGGGTTTGAGGGCATGCTGCAGGTACAGTTCAGAGGCAACAAGTACCCCGTCACCATTAGAAACATCACCATCCAGGTTGACGGCATACACGTGAGTTAGAAACAAACACACAAATACAGAATCATACGTGGGTGTTAATCAAACAGTTCCACATTGTCCATTTGTCTCCCCAAAAGTATTTTTTGAAGAAACAACTCGCACATCCAAACAAATTCTTCTGTGCAGATGTGTTGGACGATAACATCAACTTAGAAACAAAGGAAAAGATCCTGCACTCTATTTTTTCCCACCAAAAGTACAAATTTCCTTTTATTAGAGTTAGTGTTTTCACTCCAAGGAATACATATTGAAAACTGAAATATTGGGCAATAATTGTTAATAAATAAACCACAATTAACTTTCAAAATCTATTAAAATCAAAGTACTGGACATGGACAAACCAACATCTTTCTAATCCTGTAACTGTCTGTGTTTGTCTTTGAGGTGGTGGAGGCCATGAACATGAACCAATACCCTCTGTACTCATGCTATCTGGTCCTGCTGGCAGTCTGTCTGGTCTTCATGGTGCTCTATTACGTGTCCCTAAAATTCATCAAACAGAAGTCCAGTCAGGACTGGTGAACACATCTGGACCATTTCCAACAATTAGACCAAACGCTGTCTGAAATCACCCACACAACATCAGTCAGGTTTTCAACTTTAGGAAGTGTTTTTTGCAGCAGTGGAAGGATAAAGTGGGTTCTAGTTCGACTGGTTTGACACTGAGCCATGCTTTCCATTGTTATTCTACTGTTCTTATTAGGATGTTTGACAGTAAAAAAAGAAAGTGCTTAATTTAGGGGAGAGAAGTACAATGTATGTTTTGAATTGACCTTTTCACAATAATCTCAAAATCAGAAACTCCTGCACTCTTTTTAATGGTAGAAACGTGAAATAACATTCTTAAAGTCACCCTTCTTGATGTTTGAAATAATTCCTAAAAGTGCAGCAATTTCTCTTATCTTTGACTAGTCAATACATCTCAACATATATCTAACAGTTTAATAATGGGAATATTTGGAATTTGGGTAAGAAAATAGGTTTTGGAGAAGCTCTTGTTGCAGTACTGCTGTCTGCTGCTGGATGGCAGCAGAGCATTGTACTAACATCAAAGTTAAAATGATAAATTTCTTTCTCCCTCTTCTCTGTCTTGGCAAATGATTAGAGCGCTACTTTGGCAGATATCCATCTACAGCTTTTGCTTGTTCCAGTTTCAATCTTCTTTTTTTCTACAGCTTTATCTTTTTTTCTATATGTAAGGTTATTAAGCTTAACAATGTGTGTGCCAGTATAGGGAGCACTGGAGAAAAAAAAAAGCCTAGTAGATTTAGTAAATCACACTCAGAAAAAAAAGAGCTTGTACTTGTGTCCTCATAGATTGAAGATTATGTAAGCAGTGTGTTTTTGCACTGGTGCAAAAGCCTGATAAATATTTTATTGACGTGGTATGAGTCCAAATTAGTAAAGTATTAAATCAAACTGCTCCAATTGAGCGTGTTTATTTTTGTCTTCATACTCTCTCTCTGCTACCCTTTGACCTGGTTATACAGTTAAATGGCGTTTTATTTCAGCACTACACAAAACCCTTAGAAATGGTTCTTCATGTAAAATCATTAAGGAAATATTAGGTGCATGTAACACCATAAAAAAAATTTTCCCGCAATTTTACCCATTCATGTCAACTGTACTCATTTTTATTAACTTGCGCAACGTTACAAAAGGCAAAACATTGCAAAAACTAACAACAAAAGTTCCCGATGACCACGTTACTTCTCCTGCGTCTTAATTTGTATCACAAATAAGCTACACAGTTCAGGCTGACCCTCTGACGTCAACTGGCACAGCAGCTTGTGTTACATAAACCAGGAATATCTTAGGCCAGGATCGGAGACCATAGAGGGTTCAGCCAAGCGGAGGAAGGCTGCAGATGCAGGTCAGGGGAGAGAAGAGGCTAGCATAGGGTTAGACTGCATAAGACATGCCATGCCAATAATCTTTTGCATCTGTTCTGTATGCAAATATTTGATTGTAAAACAAGTAGACGCTTTAAGAGCAGAGCTAGTTTAGGGTGAGGATGTTTTTTTTTTTTAACCGTTTGTAGTGTAAGGGTATGTGTGGGTATGTGACATACAGTACATTTCTTGAGAAAAATCAGTGCATTACCTGTCCCAAATCCATAGACCATACTAATTCTGAGCAGGTTTTGAGAATGTAGTGTTCACAATGAAAAAAAGTAACTTAAAAAAAGTAATTTTTGAGTGTGCTTTTAATGTGGAAAAGGGTGGGAAAAGGGTTCTTTACTTAAGTAAAAGTACTAATAGCAAAATGTAAAAACACCCCATTTAAAGTAAGTCTTACATTTAAAATTGTAATTAAATGAATGCACAAAGTATTAATTTAATTTACAGTAAAAGTACTCATTATGCAGCAGAACGGCTCCTGTCAGTGTCATATTACTACATATGTGTTTACTATTACTGAAGCGTTTTAATGTTGTAGCTGATCAAGAAAGAGCTAATTTTTACTAATTCTATACCTTTGGGTAATTTCATCTGTAACAATGCATCAAATGTAGTGTTCATAGGTTTTGTGTGAACAATTTTAATCTGTAAAGTAATATGTAACCATTGTAGTCCGATAAATGTAGTGGAGTAAATATTACAATATTTCTAAAAAGTAGCGTAAAATGGAAATAGTCAGTTCGCTGCTTTCCAACACTGAGCTGAATATAAAGCGCCTAAGTATTTAGAATTACAGATAAAATGTTTAATAAAACAGTTTCAGTAACACCTCCAGAAAACAAAAAAAAACTTCTGGAAAAAAAATGTTTTTTTCATCTGTGAAGTTTAATTTGCAGTTTGATGCATGTTGATTTCTTGGGTTCTAATTGCATGAATAGTTTACTATAAAGATTAGTATAGTACTGTATACACTATTTACAGTTTGGAATTGGGACACAGAAATTGTGTGTTGTCTTAGCAGGAAAGGCACAGGTGTCATTGATAACCTTACTGCATTCTAGTTTTGGCCTTGTTATTGTGCATACAGACTCTTTGGGACACATCAATGGAGCGGAGTCATTGCTAATGTAATTAGCTCCACTTGTGCCTTACCTGCTTCCCTGAAAAAAGGGTTAATTGTACCACTAAATACTTCCACACAAAGACTCGGGCTCAGAATGTGACATTTATTAGCATAAATACTTCTGTACATTCCCATCATCATCATCACTATTCTCAATAGCACAGTGGACAGAGTCTATCATCCAACAGTTATAACACAATACTCAACATTTCAGCTCAGACAATTTATATAAAAAAAGACAAAGGAGGAAAACAGTGGGATTTGGATGGAGGTGAGGAGGATGATTCTTTATGCCTCAGCTGTCGTCTGGGCTTTTGCTGCTCTCTCTTTCAGCTTGTCTGCATAAAACTTAAAGGACTCCTGGAAAGAGAAAGAATGATTTAGCATCAAACATATACAAAACAAACAAACGCTCACCTGCCATATGGCGTGTGTGTGTGTGTGTGTGTGTGTGTATTTCTATCTCGGCTCTTTCCAAAAGTAAGCAGCAGTGGAGCCCTCCTGGGTCTGTCTAAATAGTCTCCACTCTCCAACCAGGTTGTCTTGTTTCATCTTTAAATCCCCATTAATACACAAATTAGGGATTTGTAGCACACTCCCCAAACACACACTCACTCTTTGCCTCTGTTCCTGGCTAATTAATCAGTGTTTTGATCCAAAGTGTTGTGCTGGGTGTTTTTTGGAGGGGAGAAGGTGAGAGCTTTTCCACAGATTACACCAGCTTTTTTCATTGTACGTTTGCTTATTAATGCGAGAGAGAGAGAGAGAGAGAGAGAGAGAGAGAGAGAGAGAGAGAGAGAGAGAGAGAGAGAGAGAGAGAGAGAGAGAGAGAGAGAGAGAGAGAGAGAGAGAGAGAGAGAGAGAGAGAGAGAGAGAGAGAGAGAGAGAGAGAGAGAGAGAGAGAGAGAGAGAGAGAGAGAGAGAGAGAGAGATTCAAAAAAAGGGTTAGTTCACCCAACTTACAATAGCATATTTTCTCACTAAATTTGGTTTTGTTTGTCCCAGTTTTGAGCTGTCTGTCTGATACTGTGGCATGTTTTTATTTCTGGTGTTTAAAGCAATTAGTAATTAAATTTGTAAAATTCAATTGCAACATTTCTTTATAAATTAGAAACATTGGCCCTGATACTCTGGATAATCCACAAATCTCACTGAACATTGGGACTACTTTCTACTGAAGAAATACCCTAAAAAACTGTTAAAGACTGTATTTTGTGGATTATCCAGAGTTAAGGGGACATGTGATAACATTTTCATATTCTCATAATAAATCTCTCTTTCTATGATGCTATGCTTGTATCTTATTTCCAAGTCAAATACAGCAAACTCTCTTAACTACTGCCTAAACATATTGTAAATTTGCTCGTTTCAAATTGATGAATTCATGAAATGTGCTCAGCGTAATCAACCAAATTGCTATATAAAGTGTAAAAAAGGGAACTTCACACTGTGGAGCTTCAGGATGATCAAACAACACATTCAGCAGCATCAATTGTCGAGAAATATTATGGTTGTCAAAGCCAATATCATAAACATGGTATTCATTGATTTTGTTGAGATAAACTTCATATTAACTCAGATTTATGCATTCCACATTTTGTTTTCTTATTAACTAGGTATGGAGCCACACGTAAATTTAATTCGAACCTAAGAGAAAATTCTATGAAACAAAATCTCTGAAAGTTCTCTTAAGAACAAATCTATTTCTGCTGTGGAAAAATGTTTGCGTGAATGGTGCAGCAACCGCTACTGTATATAGATGGAGAGAAGAGGAGGGAGAACACCGCGGACAGGTGGGTGAGATGTGTTTATAGAAACTTCTGAACACCATGACATGTTCACCTTTCCCTCTCCTTGCAACTCCTCTGGCTCTCCTTTGCTTATAAAACCCAGCAATCACTTAACTATCCTGACATCCAGTGAATAATGCAGCAGCTTCTCTGCCTTCATCCCTCTTTCTCCTTCTATCTTTGCACTGCAGGTGAGTGTTGGGAAGGTAAGAGGTGGGCTTCGTTCTACACCTGCCTCGAGGGGACAGCACAATAAAGTGCTGGGGCTGAGAGGGCTGTGAGTGTGTGTCTGTCTGTTTATGAGTGTGTGAGTCCACTGCCAAAAATAGGACTACATCAAGTTACAAAACGTGCGGAAATGCTCAAAAGCACACAGAGCAAGAAACAGAGCGGCTATTGCAGTGACACCATCTCGCTTACACAACAGTGTATACACACACACACACACACACACACACACACACACGGCTAGTTACAGGCCTATGTATATTGAACTACCCTGAGCAGGCAGACTGCTCTGTCACATTACTATGGCACACACAGACCACAGCGCACACACACACAATGACACGTATTAGGGCGCCAGCCGGACAACTGCCAGCACCAGTTTAGGAACTGTGTTTTGTACGTACGTTTGTATTTGTACACAGATCTGTTCATAATATGTTGTTCAAGTCTTGAATCAATATGGATGTGTGTGTGTGTGTGTGTGTGTGTGTGTGTGAGTGAGTGAGTGTGTGTGAGACTCACAGGGGGCTCCACGAAGGGCACAGTCTCTCCTGCATTGCGGTAAAGCACAGCCAGCCGTTTGAGTGACAGCTCGTCTATGACTGTCCCCTCCTTCTGCATCTGCTCTTGCAGAGCCTTGGCTGACAATAAGTCTTTATCCAGGACTGCCAGACAAGAGGGGGAAGAGAGAAAGTAAAGTCAGCAAATGAGACAAAAAACTTTACATGTCAAATTCTTATTTGAATGTAGACATTTAGAAAAATGTCATTTATTGCTGGTGGGATAATCTTGTTATTTTCCACCTTGTTCTAGCATCAACTATTGGAGCCAAGAACGTATAAGCATGTGTAAGCACCCTTGTTTTTACCAGGATAACACATTACTTCTAAAATGCTGCTGGTGGATAGAAGAATTTGTGTACTACTGACTACTTGACTACTTTATTTTCCTCCAATTGTGGAGTAATGATGGAAACTGAGTTTTGCTGCTTTGAACTTTAACTTCACTTATACAAAGTTCACACTTTTTATTTGTGAAATTTCACTTTCACAAATAAAGCAATTTGAAGATACAGCCTCTGGGCAGCAAACTATTTTATACACAGTTAAATATCAGATTATTAAAAAATTGTTGAGCTAAAATCAGCAACTTTCTGTATACTATTTCCCTCTTCAGGTAGACGTAACTGAAATGATAACTGAAATAATGTTATGTTGGTGTGAGAGTAATTTTGAAACAGCATGAATGTGTTCAGTTGTGTAAATCAAAAGAGACTAAAGTGGAAAGTAAGGTCACTACTGTCAAAAAAAGAAAAGAGCAAGTTAAAGAGAAAAAAGAAAAAGTACATAGACGGGGCAGAGAACAGAGCTGAGCAGAGAATCGCTAATTGTGTTCCTTATGGCTGCCTTGACCGACCAGCTAGCTGATGCTAATTAAATAGTCATGTCTGCTCATCTCTGGTGTGACAGGGTACGAAAGAGGGGAGAAAGGGTAGGAAAGGATAGACAGGAGTAAAAAGGTGGAGAGGGCAAGAGGCAATGGAGAGGAGAAAAAAATACGGGAGAAAAAAAAAAAAAAAAAAGGTTGAGTGGTAGACTGTGTTGCAATTAGCACGCTAGGCTAGCCAGTACAGCTAACTCGTTAGAGGACATGTGTTCTTCCAATCCCTGAATGTCTGTCTACACACACATACACACTCCTTGACCTGATGCATTGTTAATGCATCCGCTAATGCTGACTTAGCCACAGTACAGCGAGGCGCATGCTGCTGCACAAGACCCGTCCAGGCCTTGTGTGGATGTGCGTTTGTCTTACCATGACATTTCATCAAGTACGCATACAACACTTCCTTCTCAGTGAAGTCTGGAATCAGGCTCAGCAGGGCCTTGATCTTGCCCACCTGTGCACACAAATATTAATTTACATAGCAAAACAATAATGTTGGATTAACTTAGTCTGTACAATGTTGTCATTACTAACCGGAATCATGGGAAATAGTACACAACTTATTCTTAAAAAATAAAAAGGTAGATTCTGAAAAGAAGAATCCTAATGTGTGATTTTACCTGTCCAGGACGCTGAGCCTTCTGAGACAAGTAGGACACCAGCACCTCCTTCTGTTCAGCCAAGGCGTTACAGCGCTACAGCGCAACAAGGGGGACAAAAAAACAAAAACAAAAAACACGTGCGATATTAACACGAGAGGAGGGGAGAGGGGAGTCTTCTTAAGTCATGAATACTCTCCAACCTGTGCTCTTCACATACAAACTGTTCATAAACACACATGCACTCCAACACACCCACTCATTCATGTAAACACCCGCACACCCACACTCAGGTTAAAAGACTAATTATGGATTTAATAACTACTCGTTTCTTTATGAATTTAAATGTGCAGCACTGTTCACATCAGAAAGCATAATTATCCCCACTTAGTCACATTGAAGGCCATATCTCAGTGAAAATATAAGTACAGCCCGAGCGGTTCATTGGACGACCGTCTCCTGCACAGCTTTAAGGCTTTAATCAATTACTGGAGGACAGGAGGTAAAGGAGATGACAGACAACAGGCATGAGAGGAAGAAACAGAACAGAGGTTTTAAAAAAAGTTCTAACAATAAATCATCTATTAATTTTTTAACACCCTACATATGGACCCTTCATGTTTTTTTAAGGAATTGTCACAAGAAAATGTACTGTTCGTGACATTTACAGTTTAAATAAAAAAATAAACCTGTCATTACTCTCTGGTAGACTAATTATGTTAAGGTAGCACTGTTTCTATACCTCAAACTACTTTTTTGCATTTCTCTACAACAATTTTGCGTTTCTCGTTGACCTAATTTACATCGATACAATAGCCTGACATCGCCGGACCAAATCTGCCAGAGCACATAAAACATGAGCTTGGAGATTGGTCTGGTTCCCAGGCTATCGATACTATACATCTGTGATAAGAGACCATCACCCAATATATCAGCGTGAGGAAACACTAAACAGTGGAACTACAACTGCAGTGGCTGCTTTTTAGGTAAAATTACATCAGATTCTGATTCTATTATAAACAACAAATGAGCAATTTCAGTACAATAGACCTTAATTATATGATAAACATTCAAATGTGACACAAAAATGTAGAAAATTATGATGAAAACCAGGTAGACTTCTGAACGTTTAACCTGTGAATGACCTGCCTATGATGAAGACATGCAAACACACATACAATATACTGTGTATGTGTATTTAAAAGTGTGTGTGTGTGTGTGTGTGTGTGTGTGTGTGTGTGTGTGTGTGCAGGAGATGCATTAACGTTGCTGTGCTGAGTGAGTTTGTTCTCCTGGCTGAGCAGCAATGAGGTCCGATTACTAGCCAGTCGTAAACTAACGCGTTTCACTCCTTCTGCACCTCGTACAGAATTAAAGGCAAGTGGCCTGTAAGGCTTTTAACAAGACCGCACGCGCACACGTGCACACTCACACGCACAGAGTCACCAAGCGGCAGAATGGCTTGAGTACAATCAGGCAATAGACCAACACTATGCAACTTCACCCAACTTTGCTCCATGCTCTCATTCACTCTCTCCTCTGTTTTTTTTTTCTCCCTCGCTACACCGACCACTCCCAAAGGTGACACCACAACCAACCAACCGGGCCTCCCGTCTGCCCTGCTCCTCACACACACTGACTAAAAGCTCTGGATACCCAGGGAATGCTTCCTCCTTTTCCTCAATGACCCTGCTCCCAACACACAACATGCACGTAAGCTGTTGTAGACGAGTCCGTACAGCTCCTGCCTCACTGCTTCCCTCTGCAACAGTTTCACTTCAGAATGACTAACTTCCTCCCTCTCGCTCCCCACCGACATCACCTCCTTCTCTCCCGATAGCCTTTTCATTATTATTGTCTGCTCGCCTACTTAAAAGCTTTTCCAAGTTTTGGTGCTGCTTCACTTAGGATGGGATGGAGGAGTCGGGCCGCTACCCTCCAGTGACCCTTGAAGAGCGGTTTTGAGTGGGGGAGTCACACAAACTTAACACAAGACAAATGGGAGAAAAGTGTTTTAGGGTAGTCTTTCGGTGGGATGTTGATGTAGTTTTACTTTCTAACACATTGAGCATTTGTTCCTGGAATTTTGTTTTCTTGTTACACACTTTTTGCATATTATGTATTTAAATGTTCAGGGTTTAAGAGGCATGACATTCCGACTACCGGTATGTGTCAGCGGGTTTCTCATATTTCAAGTGATGCCTCAAACAATTACACTTACAACAATTGGCATATGTTCTTTGCCAGAGCAACTCACAATACTGCACAGTATTCATGATTAAAACATCATCTTTAGTTCAAGAAAGATTTGACAAAAATCAAATAATCCCAATGATTAGCTGACTAAGTCTGACTACTTCTACGGCACAGACATCAATTTAAAAAGTTCAAAATGAACATCCCACATGACACGAGCCAAGATGCATATCAAGCAAGAAGCATATTATAGCGTTCAAATCATGTAATCCATAGTTTGTGTTTAAATAGTGATGAAGAGGAGAGTAGTGAGTAACGTATCTGTTCATTAACATGCATGCTCGTCAGACATCCCTGTTTAAAGATTGAGAGGGACAATCACTTAGGATGTCAGGGAGGAATGAAGCGCAGTGCCATCGTGTCTGAGTGTATCTACAGCGCTTTTGATTTCTCTCTGTGTCTTCCAGTTTCTCTCACCGTTAGTTAGTGTGGTCCAGATGAGCTGTTGTAACTGACCTACTTGGTAAATAAAAGATAAAGCCCATTTTAGATATTTCTTCAAAACAAAGTACTGTATGCACCCACTTTCAACACTTGCCTCTGCCCCACTCTCATACTGTTTTCAGCAAGTACTACAATTTTGAAAAATACTTCCTGTTTTACTGTATAGTACAATAATATTTTCAAAATATAATGCTGTAAATGTACTGAGCTTTGGCTGCATAATTAATGTACTAACTACTCAACTAACTACTAACTTGGTTTATTAGTAGCTCCTTGTCTGCTTGTTCAAAAGGTTCTTTGGTAAGACCCATTTTTGGAGCAGAATTTGATTTTGATTCATAGGAATTTAACATCAATTATTGTCCAAAACAGACAACAGATTTATGTTAGGGTGAAAAAGAGAGCAGCTAAGATTGTGTGACAAGACCATAATATGACCTGAAAAACGGATTCCTTTCGTTCATATTTAAAAAGTGATAAGGTGTAGTAAGTGAGGACGGTAACATATCTGTGTTCAGTAGTGTGCGCTCTAGTCACACATGGCCCTGAATGTCTGAGGGTTAATCACTCAACAAGTGAGAGGGAAATAATCGCTGTTACAGTGCAGTCCAAATCTCCATTTTTGTGTCTTTCTCTGACAGTTTCTCGATCTGTGTCGCTACCTCGTCCTCTTCATCGTTCCTCCGGTCTCTCACCCATCTAGCTTATACATATTGATGTCCCAGGGCTAAATGCAAAGTCATTGAGCTGTAATGTATGAACTGTGATAAATAAGTGAAGCAGTAGGAGGCCAATTTCAGACCACCAGACTCATTGGTGGAATGTAGGGAAGCACTTCCTGACATAAATGTGAGGTTGCATGAATAAGTCAACGGTCGTGGCGGAAGAACATCTCCATCATCACTTGGGTCTGACAACTGGACAAATGTACCCCCAGTTCCCTTGTTGATTTATTTTTTGTGTGTGAAGATTTTAGTTACTTTGATGTAATAATTCAAGAGCAAGACACTACATGGAGAAATGCGCACTGTGACAAAATGCTCCATATTTTTTCATTTAGTTAAAGTGGTCACAAAAAGTTAAAAAAAAACAACCACCGACATTTCAGAGCTTTCTCCTCATGGTGCATGATGCAGATCCAACCTATATAATAAAGAGCAATACCTGCACTATATAGCACATTGTTGTATTTTAGTGGAGAGAGGGTTCATTTTTGTATTTTTTATAACAATCAAAATTTTTTTATTTCTTTAAAGGCAACACATTGCATCCTTATCTCCTCTCCACTTTACACAAAGACAAATGGAGAGTAACAAATGCATGTGTGATGAGAAACACAGTCTGACCTGAAAACCATGGATTTCTTCACTTCATGTTTAAATAGTGATGGAGAAGTGAGCGAGAGGAGCAAGTTATGTATCTTTATGCATTTGCATGAATGCTAGTCAATTTCCCTCCAGCATTAATAAAAGGTGTATCTCAGCCTCTGTTGACCACAAACAAATACATCTGAAAACCACACGCACAAGCTGTAGCTTACCCATCTCAACCCAGGAGTACAAAAAAAAAGAAGAAAAAATACATGCACCCACGCACCCACACACATGTATACTCACAGCCAGCATGAACTTGGCATCCTCAACTTTGTCCATATCCAGCAGCTGGAGGAAGAGGTCTGAAGCTGGTCTGTAGCAGGCAAAGTGGTTGGCTAGCCGCTCTGCCATAGCACTCACTGCAATACAACATGTACATTTGGTCAATGTCTTATGGGTTTTATTAGCACTGGATTGCATCATTCTTATTATCATTTTGCCTGTGGTTTTATATGTTGGATTTCTTATACGTACGTTCTTATATGTATGCATTGTGTGTGTGTGTGTGTGTGTGTGTGTGTGTGTATGTGTGTGTATGTGTGTGTGTGTGTGTGTCTTACACTTGTCTAAGGCTTTGTCATTGTCATCTTCCAAGATCTTTCTGAAGACGAAGGACATACTGGGGGTTGTGCTGTTTGGACTAGTGAAGACTGCCTCCAACACCTCCACTGCGGACTCGATGTCACCACTGAAGAGGGTGGAAAGGGTTAGCTTAGTTAGAGTTCATCCGAAATACACCCAATAAGCTGTACATGTTCAATCTTTAAACTTTGAACAGATAAAAAGAAAATAGGAGAAACAAACCCTGACAACATTTTTTATGTCCAATGCCCGTGCATTGCTAGTATGCTGTGGTTTAGGTTAGGGAAGGTTGTGTTAATAAGAAGGCAAGCAGGTTTCTTTGATGTGTAAAACACACATCCTTGTTACATAAAGGGCACACTTCTTCCTGCATAGGCGCTGAATGCTCATAGGATGTAAATTGTAAGATACAATATCCAATATGGCTGGAATTGCTAGAGATACTGGGCTGGGAGAAGAACAATACATCAGTAATCAGCCAAACCAGAATTAACCTTTGAAAGTGGGATTTGACCCCTTGGGGGAGAAACAAATGCTTAAGATATATTATGAGAAACTAGCCATATTAAAGAACAATAAGAACTTCTCCCACAAGCTAGTTTCTAGACTCTTTAGTAATTTAATATTAAAATGATATTGGTTTAATTTTTTTTCTTCCCATTGAGCGCTGACCAACTTATTCTCCCACTGATGCTCACTCGTACACACTTGGTTGCCACAACCAAACAAAGCCTGCACAACAAAGCTAAAAATGTAAAACAACTCAATGTGGCAACCCGACCTCGCTACTAACACTTTACGCTCCCTGCTCCCTCCCCACCGTCAGCAGTCGCAATGAATATTTAACATACAGGGTGTGTGTGCGTCTCTGTGTATGTATATGTGAAAGCGTCCAGAGGTGGGGAAACATATCTACGCTGATTGTTGCGACTGGGACCGTCTGAATAATTCAGCAGGGGCCTCCTCTAAATGTGGCACTCTGCTTTCTGGGCCTGCTTGCTTTTCCGCCCCGGCTCTTAACCAGTCAGCTTGACTCAGATACAGTGGGGACGCACGTGTCAGAGCCGCTCAGAGCGCAGCTCCCGGAGGTCAGGGTTCAAGCTGACAGGCCCGCACTGCAATGGCCAATCGGGCGTGAGACTGTCTTGCTTTTGTTCACTTCCTGCTGTCCTTCTGAGATGGCACGGGGACGCTGCCACTTGAGCTGGGGGACAGCGCTAATGCGGCAAGTAGCGTAATGAAAGTTTGATGCACAATGTGTTTCATATATTTGTTCTCTGTTGTTTGAGAAGCGACAAAGCAGAAGTGGAGGAAGGGTGTTTTCATGACATTAAAAAGGAACCCATGAATAATCCTATTACGCCTGTGTTTCCTATTTGTAGTTGACACCACGCTAGCCCTGTAAGCTTTTACTTTGAGAGTGTGTCAACATGGGTCTTGTCACACTCTGCTGCTGGTATTGCATTAAACTGTTTATCTCTATGTGCTGCTTAGTAATACCAACGGTTTACAAAATAGTATAAAATACTTCACACTGGATTGTAAATTGCATCATAAATTGAATTTATGTTTTGCTCATGCAACTAGGAGCCCTGCTTATCCACAGTCATTAGTTTTTCTGTTTGCTGTCTGTCTGCACTCCATTTGACTGAACATGGTTGGTAAGGATTAGAGATAAAAAAGGTGATATGATGACAACTTTCTTAAAAAGGTCAGATTTAGGGAAATATCTGAAATGCTGCATATCCCTAAAATGTGACTCATACATGACCAAAAGCTTTAGTTAGGCCCCTTTGTGTAGACTTTTATGTGATTATAGGTTCTTCCAAATTACTCTGCAAGTCTTTGTTTGTAGAAAAATGAGACTATCGCCAGAGCCAGGAATTTAAAAATCCTACACAGGCTTTAAGTGTCTCCTCAACTCAAAAATAGTTGACACAAGTCTATTAAGGAATCGCCACATACAGCCTACGCTTAACACGCTTACTTCTTGATGTGTGCGAGGGCCGTGTTGTTGACAAACACCATGCTGGACAGGTTGAGGGTCGTGCCGAGGCCCTTCATCAGTGACTCCACTTCCTGGATGCCCGCCACATCGCCATGGCTACCCAGGGCCTGAACCAGTCTGGTGATGGCGAGCTGCGAAGGCACGTGGTCCACCTGCAGCATAGACTTCAGTTTCTCGAGAGCATCTGTGGAGGAGTGGAAGAGGTGAGTGTGTGAGTGTGTGTGTGTGTGTGTGTGTGTGTGTGTGTGTGTGTGTGTGTGAAATGAGTATGTATACATGTGTTTACCCATACAAGTCTGTGTCTTACCTTTAGCCTGGCCTTTCTTGCTGTGTGTGATGATGAGCAGATTGGTGGCGATATCACTCAGCTGAAAGCCTGGCACATGAGACGCAGCACTGCGAGAGACACAAAGTATTTTCTTGGTTTGGCATCAGCTTTCAACTATACACTTCTTATTTGAGTCAATCTGTTACTTATATAATCACTTTCTTTTTCGACCTCTCAACGGTTTTTAAGCACGCTCTCAATGACAAAACAAACTACAGTACAGTGGCTGATGATCATTTACCAATATGACGACATTTACCGAGAAGATGATGGTAATTTGGCAGAGATTTTACCAGGCAGTGTGTATACTTTTTAGCAAATGTTAGGATGTGAACCCACTAAACTAAGATGGTGAACATGCTCATCATTATACTGATAAACATCAACAACACTGTGAGCATGGTAGCATGCTGACATTAGCATTTAGCACCTCTGTGCCTAAGTACAGCTGCACATTGATGCTAGAGTGGCTGTAGACTGTCATGTGGTACTAATGTATGTAATGTAATCCCATGTTGGATGGAGCGTTTCAATGGTATGACACAAATCCATATCTGGGTTGGGTGCAAATTCTTACCAGGGTGGACTGTACACAGCTATTGGAGACGGCTTTATTTCTAACTTTAAAGCTGACACTGTACTAGTTGAAAACAAATCTTTATAATCTGTGATGACTAAATTAATATTATCTCTGTGGCATCTTAGTCTTCAGCACTTGGGTCATTATAAGGCATCACATGCAGAAATGCATCAGACTCCACAGATACAGACAAAACAATGGGAAAAATGTGATTGACAGCAAGTCTGAGCCTCTTGTAAAGCGCTTGCTGTAACTATGAAAATAATACTACTAATCAAACAGTTGATTACTTCCTGCTGAGCCGCTGCACGTGTGTGTTTGTATATCTGTGTGTAGTATTATGTAGGACAGGCTGAATGCTGCAGTATTGAGGTGTCCAGGAGATGCCCCGCTCCTCATCACTTCTTCGCTCACTCCATCTGCCCATCTATTTGCTGTCCTTTTCAGCCCTCCTTCTTTTCATTTCTTTGCCACTAAAACCTCAATCAAGCTTGCCTCCCGTCTTTTTATTTATTTGTTATTATAGCCCTGCAACCAGATTAATCCGTCCGCTCAATTGAGCATCAGGCTGGCAACCCTTATCACCACGGCGACACCACGCCAAGCAGCATCCGGCAGCCGCTGTGAGGGGGTCACGGCGGAGATTGAAGCGGTAACAGGGTCACCGAAGGATTGCCGTGGAGACTAAGCAGTGAGGGGAGAAAATCTCTAGAGGCTGACTCTCACTCACCTTTCCCCAACACACACTCTCACTCGTCTTCTCGGGGTATTGTGCTTTAGCCAATACTCTCTCTCTCTCTCTCATCATCACTCTCTCCCAATCCCTTAATCTCACCATAAGCACCCCGCTGCTCAATTCTGTACAGATTACCCAAAAACAAACACACCCACCCACCCACATGCACAGAGAATTAATGCCTATAGCGTCTTCATTAACCTCGTACATGATTAAATCTAGCCCTCCTCGCCTCGTTCACTCCTCCTATCCCATTTAGCTCTTTTTTATCTCCTTGCTTTCCTCCCTATTTCCATCTTTCCCTGACACTCCTCTCAGCTCATTTCACTTCTCATTTAGAGTGCAGATAAACAAAGCTTTTATCCAAGCAGGGATGCCATAAACCAATTCAAACAGAGACTGGAGATGGGTTATCACTTGTATTGCCTCGCGCTTGTTGAAACAGGGGTCTAAAATTGATACGATTATTCCTCATAACATCAGAGAGTGAACCATGTAGAGAGCCGAAAACAGGGAAGAGACCGATAGTGTAATAGATGTTTTTACAGGCTTTTTTTTCCCCCTTCCCTACAAATTAGTAACTGCATCTCTTCTTTCGGTGTATCATGTCATTCTATTATTATCTTCTTTTGTTTTTTACACTTTGCTTCTGTGTTTTTCCTCTGCAGCGAGAAAGTGATATAAAGAAAGGGACAAAAGGAGATAAAGAAAAAGGAGGAGATTACCTAAAAAGACAAACAGAAGATCAGCGCTGCACTAAGCTCAGATCTCTAATACCTCTGTCTGTCAATTTGTCTCCAGGCTCAAGCCCTGATATGGCCCGCATAACCCAACAACACATGATACATTACTAATTGGAAGAAGATTGATGTTTTTGCGCAAAGTCACCCACTTCCCAGAAAACCAAAATGAATCTGTACACCCGAGCGTGTGCGTGTGTGTGTGTGTGTGTGTGTGTGTCTTGGGGCTTAGTAAGAACCACTGTTCATATCCAGCAGGGCTGAGTGTGTTCGCACACAATCAGTTTATAATCCTCATGTCTATTGAAGAGATGTAGTTTTAGCCTGAGGTGACCTGGTGCCACAGACTGAGGAGACAGGGAAAGCAGACATGCACTGATCTTCTTTTTCAGTTCCGATCCAATTCTGATACCTGAATTTAGATATCTGCCGATTACCAGAGCAAAATATTTTGATCATCAAGTAATAAGAGTAGCAGAGCATTCACCACAATACAAGGTGAATTTGTTATGTTTATAAACAAGATATGGGATGGGTCCTTCATATTCAACTGCTGTTAATTATTTGTAGGGAGGAACTGATACAGACAGCTGGTTATTACAAATTAGATGCCAGGACAAAATGCTAAAATGTGATCAAATTAACACTGTTAGAAATCAAAGCAAAAAGATCAAACCTGAGTAATTACTGTTAAAACATACGTACATATACTGTTTATGCCTGATATTACAGTATAACTTGGAAAAAAACTGTTGTGCTTTTCTGTTTTGTAAGGCTTTACCAAAACGTCATTTGTCGTTGCAGGATGAGATATTAAGGCACTTACATGTCCTTGACTGCCATGGCATCCTCAATGGATCCCTCGGCCAACAGGGCCCGGATCAGGTGATCGTAAGGGGCGGGACCTAATGCCACACCCTTTTTATCGACTTCCTTCAGCATCCCATAGGCTTCTGTAGAAAGAGAGCGAAAGAAAGAGTCCAAGTTGGGACAGGATAAAGAAAAGCCAAATTTGAGAGAATCTTTATAATTAAGTAGATGACTCTAAAAGTCAATGAGTAGCTCTAAGTCCATTTTAACCCTCAACTCTTGCAGCTCTACACAGCTCTTAGGACATAATTTTTCCTCAGTGGTGCTTGTCAGATGGTGGAACAGCTTCTGAAGCCGCCTAACCCCCCCCCCACACCTTTTCAGCCTTGGAACTAGAAGGGGGATGTGTCCCACAGTTATTTTAACTTTCCAAAACTGGCAATCCAACAATTTATGCAGCAACTAGTGGGTTGTGCGATGGTGAGAAAGTATGCAGGGTTAGCCTCCAAGGAAAGATTGTTCAAAAAGTGTGCATCCTTATCACCATATTTGAACGATTATCGCATCTCACCCCTCAATATCTCAGGCAGAAAATCCCACTTAACTCTAAGTGCCTGGCACCAATCAGCAGATAGCAAAGTAAATAAATGACATCTGAAAAGCTAGATGATCCAGATCCAGTGAATTTTCTCTGGGTTTGGAACCAGAACTAAAAGACAAGTGTGTAACAGGACTTATATTTATCAGATGGCGAGACACAGGACTCCAACTGGAGTGCTGATTGTTTTATAAGCAGTTGTTTGCTAAAATAAAATTGATAAGCAAAAAAGCATATCAGGGCTGTTGAAGTCTTTCTGCTCCCTAACGATCAGAAATGTCTTCATTGCAGCTTTAAATGGAAACTTACTCACGCTTACTTATTTTACTTATTCACGTCAGATGGTTCAAGTATTTCAAACCAGCTTCTTATGTGTTTAGTTCAGCTCTATATCAACAATACCGAGAGCTCCTGCTGCTTACCTTGAGCTTTGCCCCTTTTACAGAAGGCCAACAGACGGGCCTGGTATTCAGCACCACTTTCGGCTGTGGGGAGGGTTGTTGCTGACTTGTTCTGCTGTGTGGTGGCAGCTTGTTGGTACCAGGTCTGTAAATGACACACACAAAGAGAAAACTCAGTTTGATTGTCACACACACATCACAGCTGCGCACACACACACACACACACACACACACACACACACACACACACACACACACACACACGAACTGGTGTGTGTATGACAGTGCAATAATGCTGGGCAGGCAGAGCAGGGTCCCGTAATGCTCGCTCACCCATGTTGCAGTGAGGGGAGGGGGTTAAGCTGTATTGGCTAGGGGCAAATTAGGTCTGGCACCCCAGGGGCAAAAGAAAAGTGTGTGTGCGTTAGAGAAAATGTGTGTCGAAGTGGGGGTGTCAACTTAAGAGCCCCAGGGGTCACCAAGTTCATTGCTCCAGGCAACAGCAATCACTTCCTGTCTCATCATGCTTCAGGGTATTGGAGCACGCTCACATGCAAACCAAAGCTGAGGAAAAATGCAGCAATACAACAGACTAATATTATTTAAAGCAAAACTCCCCTTTTCCCTTCAGTCGCTTTAATACATATTCACATTCTGTCCACTACAGTCGAGGCCACATGCATGTATGTAACTAAGAATCCAGCGGCAGCCATATGGTGGCATTTAGCTGCTGGCTAAATTAGTCTGGCATTACAGATTTACAAACAGATCAAGCTGTAATTCCTTTCACCAGCCAGACGGTCTGATTGACCACACTTCAGATCAGAGCTTCAATCCTGTTTCCTCTGCATGTAATGAACAGAGGCTTAAAGTGGAATGGGGTGAGGAGGGGGGTTGTATGGAACGAGCAGTTGATAAGAGTTTTCAGAGGTTTTTTGGGGCTAGTTTCTATGATCAGAGGTTGGGGTCAGCTTGCTCTTTGGTTAATTTATACAGTATGAAAATAATTGGGAATGAGACCATGGTATTTCAAATTATGGAGAGCAGCTTCAGTTTATATTATATGCAGCTCTGATGAAGCTTCTTTCCATATCAATACAGGACAATTTACAGTATATACTAGACCTACACTAACCACAGAACACTGCTAGCACTGTCAATTTATACATTTAGAGTTAGCTTCTCCATAAGATTTCATTTATTTATATCTTTATGCTGCTGTAACTCTGCAACTTCCCATTGGGGTGTAAAGTGATTTCCTTTGGGAAATGAGCTGCAGTATCTTATATGTTTATTGATCAAGACACCTCTATATCAATGTTGGAAAACCTTATTATCTTATAGTGCAATTTGCAATCGAATTAAAGCCTATACAATGTCAGAAAATGGTGAGAAATGGCCATCACAAGTTGCCAGAGCCCAAGGAGACATCTACAAATTACTTTTTGAACAATAAAAGCTCCAAAACGAAAAAGATATTTGATTTACAATGACAAATAAACAAAACAAAAATGGCAAATCCTTCAATTTGAGAAGCTGGAAACTGACTGAAAATGTTATAGATTATTAAAGGATATGACAGATAACCAATGGTACCTCCACCCCACTTCATTCAAGATTTAAGGACAGAAATATATGCACAGGCATGCTTGTGTGTTATGTTTGACCTTGGGCTCTTTTAGAGTCCTCAAGAGCTCTTGGGAATCTCCTGGCCTTTGCTTTCAGTTTTATCTGCTCTGCCTTTGCCTCCCCTCAGGAACCTCCTGGCAATTATTCTTCTGAATAACTGATTTGTCTAATGAGCGTTACTGGGATGTGCACATTATTAATCTGGGGGTTTTACCTCAGGCACCTCAAAGGGCACCTCCTGGCCATTATTCTTCAGGACATCTGCCAGCATATGCAGGGTCCTCTCCCTGGGAATGACGTTCTCCTCCTGCATCTTCGTCCATACTGCTTCTGCCTTTTGCCAGTCGTTTGTCTCCTCTGGAAACAAAAAGAGACAAAGCAGTGAGAAGATTTGTTTTCTTGTGTAATTTCTTTATGAACGCCATGACACACAGACCCATGTGGATGTATAGTCAGTTCATATTGGTTTAGCTTATCACTCAGCCTGCACCAGATCGCACTAATCTGATCAACTGACCCTCAACATTGGTGTGATTTGGGAAACACACTAACTAAGAGGTGTGTGTGTGTGTGTGTGTGTGTGTGTGAGAAATGGGTTGACAATCAGCTTTAACACTCCGATCACAACTGTTATCAGTTCTGCTCTCCACTGCAGCAATCACACCATGTCTTGTGCTCTTACTTCTGACTGATCCAATTCTCCGACACTAACCCGACACTCTGGTGGGGGTGACCTTGCACCAGAGGTGGGAGGTCACAACAGCAGAGGACATAAGAGGGTAAATGGGAGGAAGAAAATAAAAGAACACACAAACAGACAAATGAAAAAGCCTTACTGCAGAGACGGAGGATGTAACTGTACATCTCATCCCTGTCGCACTCAAAGAGCTTGGTTGTCATGTCCACCATCTGCTCCAAGGACTCCATCTATACACACAAACACAACAATATATAATTTAACTTGGAATTTTTTTATTTTCACTTTTTTTGTCTCCTTCTTTGTGGCCTTGAGTAGTTCAGCCTGTATCTGTGTGTGTGTGTGTGTGTGTGTGTGTGTGTGTGTGAGTGTATGCGTGTGTGTGGCACGCGCGCACACAGTAGTAGTGGTTACCTGGTTGGATGAAATGCATTTCTCTGCATACCAGTGCAGGCGTCCAGGCCGTGCCCTCAGCCCTGGGGTCTACAAAAAAAAACAAAAAAAAACAACAGATGGCAATATCTATGGATAGACTCCAGAGAGTAGATAAATAACAGTATCAAACTCAAAAATGTGACTCATGTGGGTGTCATGTGGACGTGGTGTGGTTTATACCAAGCCAGATTTCTTTTTAGCAATGTCACTGTGTTCCAAGATTTCAAGAAATTCACTTATTACTAGACAAAGTTATTACTAGATGTATTAGAAGTCACGGCCAAATCCATGAAAATAAAGGTCCAAGTGATAATAAGTTACTATAAATGTAATAAACCAGAATTCTTTCAGAATCCTTTAAATACAGCCTGGAATCTTTTCAAAAGAAATGTTTGTGCGGCCTTGAGCGAGCTTACAGCAGATACAAAGCTGCAAGGCAGTGCACCAATACACAGATAACAACTAATATACAGTAAAATGTGTTGAGGAGTCTGATACATGCATTTGGCATCAGGGCTGCACAGCAGGGCTGAAACTAAAGATTATTTTCATATAGTCTGTTATTTTAGTCTGTTATTTTGTCTGCTCATTAATGAATCCTTTAGCTTATAAAATGTCCCAAGTTCCCAGAGCCCAAGGTGACGTCTTAAAATTGCTTATTTTGTTCGACCAATAGGCTAAAATCCAAAGATATTAATGTTACAATTATATAAAACAGAGAAATCTATTCATATTTTAGAGGCTTGAACCAGCAAATGTTTTTGGCATTTTTGACTTGAACAATTAACTGATTATCATAATTGTTGTCAATAATCTTCTGTCCAGACACTGATCCATTAATCGTCTAATCATTTCACCACTAATGTACAGAGAGGATTCGGTGTGGACTGACAACATTAGAGGTTATGCTCCACTGTAAGGTGAAAAAAAAACGGAATCATTTTCATCACAAATGTTAAAAAAAAAAAAACGTGTATCTTCTATAAGAGCTCTGTTAAACTCTCATTTGAATAAATATGCACTTTGAACTGAACCATTGTATGTTTTGTGTGTTGAAGTTAAAATAAAAATGGTTAATCATAAAAAAAAAAAAAAAAATTATGGGAATTATGGAAACGTCTTTTATTTGTTACTGTTAAATTGCAAATCTCTTGCCAATAAAGGTTTAAGTGGAGAAAATGTTTTGTTTCACTGAATGCTGAGCTAGCCAGCAGAAAAAAAACAGAAAAGACTGCACAAAAGACAATAAATTAGATGCAAAATTACAGGTTAAAAAGTCAAAATAGAACATAGAACAAAAAAAATTAGGTTTAAACGGCACATACTTTTAAAAGATATATAGTAGGTTTGTAGTAATACTGCAGATAGAGTGTAGGCTGTCAAATAAGGGCTGACATAGATTGATCTGCAGGCTCATGTAGCTAAGATTAAGCCTGATATGTGGAGTGACTAGATGATTATTATCATGGAATAACAGTGATCAGGATTTCATCTGTCTCTTGGGGCTTTGATACAATCTGAATGAGACTAGGAATGAGAAGTCTCGCCCTCCCTCTCTTCCCGGTAATCTGAAAAAAGAGAGCGAGAGGGAGAAATAGAGCGATCTGCCAGAAAGTTAATCTGAACGGGGATCAACAGCGCTCAATCCCCGCTGGCCTCTTTGATGGGAGCCCATCATACTTTGAGAGGGTGGGCAAAGTCAAGAAAAGACGGGCTTCATCCCTTTCTCTGACCATCCCTTACTGCCGTCATCCTTTCCTCTTTCAATCCCCTCTTCTCCCAATCCCTCCCTCTTCCTCCAAATCTCCCCTGCTCCTACTCACTCTTTTCCCCCTGCCTCTCCATTCCTTTCATCCGGCCCAGGCAAAGGCATTATGTTCTTACTCAACCAGCCAAAGGGACAAATTAAAATGTGTTGCACTCACTCTCTCTCTCAGTCTGTCTAATCTTCTTAGAGACTAAGGCCCAGTGCAAGTGCTCCATCTTTTTTTCCTCCAATTCCCTTTACTTGGTAAAGTCTTGCAGGCTCAAAGCAGCCTTCTGCACATCTACTTGCAAACACACACAAATATGTTTTGGATTTTGAATCCGTCACGACAAATCTCCCTAATCTGGGCAGAAAACAAAATCCTCAGAAATAAGAAGGCACATGAATTTACACACGAGCGGTTGGATTAAAACAAGAATACAAAGCAGAAACGAACAGCCGCACAGACACTCTCACTTTCAGAAAGAGATAATAGAAAATGTCATCAAATCAGATTATCAGGACAATCCTCTCACACACACACACACACACACACACACACAGCAGAGTGTATTACAGTCCACCACTCTGCCTCTTTAAGAGTATTGTGTGGCCTTTAGATGCTTCTTTCTCATGCCTGCGTACAGGTACACAAAAAGAAAGATAGAGCCGACCTCCTCTCACCTCCACTTAACAAACCCTCTCCATCTCAATTCCTAATGTTCTAATTCCACTAATCACCTGGCCACTTAGTACACACACACACACACACACACACACACACACACACACTCACTAATGGCTCACCACTCTTTAGAAATAATACCTAACCTTGACCATCACACACATGTGCATGCTGCAATAATAGGCCTGGCCACCTGACAATCCTCTACCTAACCTTGATCATTTAGCACAAAATTGGCCACCTTTCTCTATCATTACATTTAATTAGCTGTGATTAATCAGCTGGTAATTATACCAAACAAAGCCCAAAGACACCACTCTGGACTGCCACTTGACGCTCTCAGAGGGGGAAAACAGTAGTTGTGTGTTTGAGTGTGTATATGCATATTTGAGTGATAGATATGATTCTATTGTATTATATAGCTTTAGTACTATATCTGTTGTCATGTAAGTGGCATAAGTGGCAGTTCAGAAGGGAACTTTCTGTTCAGAGACTTTGTTCTAAACATTTGCGCAGGTTACGTCAAGTGAAATATATCGTCTCAGTGACACTTTTTTCTTTTTTTATACTCCAAATGAGGGCAAACCACTAAACTGACAACTTTGGAGAATTTACCACCACTCAATTGATTATGCTTTAAAGCTGCATTAATCAATATTATCATATTAACAAGGGACGTAATGTGTAACGTGAAAAGTGTCGCTCGTAGTGACCCAGAGGGAATTATCATCCGATTCTGCACTTCTCCTCAGCTCTACAGTAGGAAGCATTTTAGCATCTTCGGGCTCATCGTTTTGGTTTTCTGCTAGTTTTCTACTTTTCTTACTTTCTCTAGCTGGTGAACATATTGAAGCATTTAGCAGCTAAAGAGCTATATATTTCCCTCAAGAGCTACAAAGAGTGAATATTGGACTTACATTCATCAGTTTTCCCAAACAACTTTGAACAATGCTGTTTTTGCACCATGTATGCTGGATGTGTAAATAGGCAACTGATTGATGACGCACTCTCTGCAACAACTTTATCCTAGTCATAATATGTCAATGTTGTCTTTACAGCTTGTTACACTGTGCCAAGGTGGCCAAAACAATTACACCATAGTCATTTATGAAGAAAAAAAATTACTTTTGTGACATTCTGACACAGAACAGTATACACTAAACAATTAGTTAAAAAAAAAAAAAAAAAGTAGTAATCTATACAGAAAATAATGATTAGCTATAGCTCCTAATTCTAACATGTTTATAAGAAGTTTTCTGTTATTGAGGGGAAAATACCCAGGGTACGTACAATAGCTAATGTTCTATTGCAAATTCTACAGTTGTCTGTTGACAACTGAAGATCCATACTTGTATCATTTAAAGATCTGCAGGTTTCACTCTACGCTGTGTGTCCATGACAAACTAAAACCCAACAGATAGGGGCGGCGCAGCTGAGCTTTGCCTCTCTAAACTACATCTTCCATTGACATCAAGGACAACATGTACAGTACATCTGGGGTCCATTTACAAGGCATCACCAATCTCATACATCACTGGCATGTAGCCGACTGTTATAAGTAGGATAACGGCAATACAATCTAGCAGAAGGGGAATGAGAGCCACAATAACATGTCGATAATATTTAAGAGGGACAAATCCCTCATTTAGTGTGCACCAGGACACAAGAGGGCAGAGCCAGAACAAGGGAGTTAAGGTATTTCCCCCCTTCAGTTTTGTTCTGATCCTGATCAGACAACATAATGGCCTTGTTTCCCTTTCCTCCGATGTCAGGCTCATCCCTCTATTCGTTTATTCATCAATCTCTCTGTCCCGCTATCCAGTCCCCGACCGTCCTATTTTATCCATGAAAATCGCTTCTTATCTGCCTGCCCTGCCTCTCTCTCTTTCTCACACTAATCTACATGGCTTACAGCAGGACTTAAGATAACAAAAGATATAAATATACATAAAATATTCAGGTCAGATGAGCTACAATAACAAAAAGAGGTTGGTAGAGTTACATCCTTCAAGTCCTTTGTTGCTCATGACAGTCGTGCAGCTGTCATCCTGATTTTTATTGAAATATTGATTGTCAGGCAACTCCTTTCTATTGAGAACTAATGCAGCCAGGAAAATCAAATACAAATACCACACTACCGTTCATGTATGAGTTTGCATACCTGTGAAATCAGGCCTATTATTATCATCAGGCATTATTATTATTGACCAGTCATCCTTTTATTTGTAGAACTTGCTCTCCCGCAAATCATCTAAACTAGTTTTGAAACGATTAAGAAATAATATAGATCTGTTTAGTTATTATTGGAAACATCTCAATATGGTTACAATACTATAGGAAAGACTGTGTGTGGTGTGTGTGTGTGTGTGTGTGTGTGTGTGTGTGTGTGTGTGTGTGTTTACCTCAATGATCTTACGAGCCTCACGGTAGCGGCCTGTCTGCAAGAATGCGAAGAACAGATCATACAGCATGGTCATCTCTCCTCGCTCCTGACTCACAAAGTCCATGGCTGAAGAGAAAGACAGAGAGGCAGACAGACAGACAGGGAAACAGAGCAGAGAATGGTCATGAATTATAAAAAAAAAAAAAAAAAAGCCTGCAAGGTGAACAAACACACCGCGCACTTCATCTTTTCCTCCTGATTCCATTATTTGGCACAATGTCCCAGGCACAAAGCAGCCATATCAAGTCTGCTCTCAAACAAGAATTAAACAAGAACCAGAATTAAAGCCTAAGCTCTCAAGGTAAACTTGATAAAGCGCTCAGCGTTATGTACCATCTCTGTCCAGCAGCTTCGGGACAGGTACCCCACACACACCTACCCACACAATGGCTCACCACTCTTTAGAAATAATACCTAACCTTGACCATCACACACATGGCCACTTAGTGCGCACACACACACACACACACACACACAGTGCGCGCACAAACACACACACACACAGTGCGCGCGCACACACACACACACACACACACACACACACACACACACACACACACACACACACACACACAGCAGAGGACAAAAGAATGATCCTTCTCCCTGTCATCTGAAGTCAACAGAAATAACTTTAATTATTGATGAATTAATTAATGGTTTTAAATCCAATGTGGAAACATTTGTAGACAAGTTTCAGATTCAAGTTTGACTAAATTCAAATAGTATTTTCTCCATAACAATCCTAATTTGAGGCTTTTTTGGAAGGCTGACCCACATTTGCTCATTAATTGCACTAATTAATCACTTTTCCTCCTCCACATCCCAGGTTCCTGTACACTTCACCATGACAGAAACCTCCAGGTTAAAAGCATGTATTGTATGATGACCTTTTCTTGTTTCAAAGTAGTTGAGCAGTTGCTATGGCTGCCAGAACCTCGCAAAAACCCGACATTTTTTTTTCTGTTGGTGCTTGAACTCAAACCAAGGTCAGACATGCGAGTCAAGATCTTTTGACAAGGCATATTTTTAGAGTGTTTTGGGCTGCTAAAGGCCAGTCTGTTGGAAGTCTGCACATTTTGATAGTTCCAGTATATTTCTGCTTTTATTTCTGATGTGTATTTTAACAGGCTGTAGCACTCAACATGTACTCACAATGCTCTACTCCGGTCGAGTGTGACTCAAGGTTTATGTCATGAGTCATCCCTCTCTCCTGCTTTATATGAGGGAGTGGGATACAAAATCATTTGTTATTTCAAGATCCAGTTGTGGTTAGCTGCCACTGGTTTACATGCCTCATGTCTTTTTTTTTTGAGGGTGCAGTGCCTGACTAAGGGTCTGTCACCTTTCAGGGGAGGGAAGGAGGTAGAGAGGTGCTTCACTGCATGGTTTCGACCTTTACGCACTCCAGAGCCACTTGCCCCTGCGGCACATTGAACTTGATCTTTTCATCGCGCTTCTGTCGACATACAGGGAGACCGTTCAAAACGTGATCGCGCGACGTGCTTCACCACGACCCCGGTCTGAAGTTTTCTCACTCTCTGGTCCTCTTACACACTCTTGGAATTGTTGGCGCTTGTTACGTGCGTGTTTAATGCAAACACTGCACTGGCACTTTAGATTATTTTGCCCCACACACACAAATGAATAATAGAAGGTTAGAGTCAACCAGGAGAAGTTTGAAAAAATATTAGAATATGTCTGTGAGAAGCGGTGACAGTTTGTCCTGCTATTCTGAACTTCAATGAAGCCATTTTGACATAATATATAATAAGCCTTGAAGGGAGTGCAATGTTTGTGCATTAAAAAAAAAAAAAAGATCTGCGGCATCCTGGTGGCCTCTGGGTTTAAGGTGCTGACCAAAAGAAAAACTGGGAACTTTTGTTACATGTCATTCCTTCTTTGTCCTGTACTTTCTGTCGTCTCTCTACTGTCAATCTTTTAAATAAGGCATAAAATGCTACCCAAAAACACCAAGTCATGGTTCGATGAAATGATCCGGGTAATGTGGGGACAACCATACTGTTTAAGAAACCTGGCCAAGATTATCTTTACTTTTGTTGTATGACTGATCAATTAGGGTTAAGTATATTAAATGTCCAGAACTCAAAGTGACGTCTTTAATTTGCTTATTTTTCGAAAACCAGCAAATGCTTGTCTGGCAAACTACTAAAATTAATAATCAGAATTGTCAATAAATGTTCTTATGATTTACTAATTGTTTTAGCAACAGATTGATGGATCATAAAAAAAATGAATGTACAAATGTGTAACCTTTCTGCAGCAGTTCGGTGTCTCCTTTCTCCACCATAGCAACAACGATGTCGTGGATGCGAGGCAGGTGGTTGTAGCGCTTCTGACACTCCAGTGCTGCTTCTAGAGCTCCAGACAGGTCTTTACTGCAGGCACAGGACACCACACACACACACACACACACACACACACACACACACACACACACACACACACACACACACACACACACACACACACACACACACACACACACACACACACACACACACACACACACACACACACACACACACACACACACACACACACACACACACAGAGAAGGAGAGAGCGCGGGTTAGCTGTCAAATCTGTCCAGTCAGTCATGTACAGGATTGTGTTGGTAGAGAATAGTGTATCATGGGGTGTTAACCCTGTGACCTCCTATTCAAGCACTATGACCTTTCGCAACAATACAGGCCTTTGAATGCATGACAGCACAACTGTAGGTGATGAAGCCTTTTGGCCCCAATACATCATTCTCACACACTCAGGCACTCTCACACACCTGTCAGCGAGGGGCTAATGTCTCTCTGGACAGGCTTTTAGAGGGGAAGCAATACAACAGACAAAAGGACTCAACTGATCTTTACCCTCTGTGTTCAGCTCCTCTTGTGCCTTCCAGCTTCTCTTACTATCTCTCCTCTTTTGTCCTCTCCAACCCTCTTTAACCTCCCCTCATATCCTCTTGTCTCATTTCCCTTTCCTCCTGATCCTCTCTCTCCTCCTTCCTTCCGTCTCCTCCCCATCTTCCTTTTGATTTCATGCTGTCAGCACTGACTCCCCATCCGATGACCTAGCCCCCCAGCTGAGCAATTTAGCAGAAATATGGCAACAACATCTACCCCCCACCCCACCCACCCCAAGCCAGCTTCCTACGTCTCATGTCATCCTTTTCTTGCTCAATCTATCCTCCCGAGCGGACAAACACACAAAAGACCACGTAAAGGGAGGATGAGTGCGCCTGATGGAGTGATAACGAGAAAAGTAGAGCCAGAGATAGCGAAAGGAAGCAAGAGAACGAGTAGCTGAGAGAAGGGGGAGTGAGAGAGAGACCACTTCAATCCCCTCTATTGTGACAGCGCTGCCATCAATCTGTTGATTGGGTAATTACCATGTCAATCACACAGAGGTCAAAGCAGATAGGGCACCTGTGGCGGGGGGATAGGGAGCAGAGAAAGTGAATGAGAAACAGACAGACAGAGCGTGAGAGAAACAGATTGAGAGTGAACAGGTATAATTTCTGAAGTGTTTTCTCCTCTAATCAATTAGACAAGTGGAACAGAGAAATATGCCCCAAAAGACCAACAACCCGGAAAAAACAAAAAACAGGAAATGGTATGACCTTGAGTGCGGCTTCTGTGAGGCAGTAGCAGAAGAGAGCAATGAAGGGAGGAGGAATGGAGTGATTAGCGGTGGAAGGTAAAGAGGTCCGCTAATTGAAATGAAGAGGGACAACATTATTCAGCAGCGCCAGTCAAGAGGCTGTTCAACTGCACAACAGTCTGATTGAACAACACAGAAGAGAGACTAAGAGATATTTGAAAATGAGAGAAAGAGTGTGGAGATAGAATGAGTCCTGGGTACGCAATATACTCCAAAAATGAGACAAGAATGAGAAAAACAGCTGTTTGTAATAAATGTAATGTGGCTTATATGCACAAATACCTTAAACTGTTGTGGTATGGTGCATGTGGCTTTTTACACTTTCTGCATGTTGTAGCCAAGTCATGTTGGTGGATGTTTCGAAACTCCTCCACATCTGTTTCATTCTTTCTATCTGTCCACCCTAATTCTTTCACCCATCACACTCCTCCACACCTTCTTATAATCCCATCATCCTAATGAGACATCTTAAAATCCCATCACTCTTAGCAAAAGGCCTGGCGTTGCAATTACACCCCCTCTGCCTTCCTCCCCTCTCCCCCTCTCTCTCCGCCCACTGATCCACCCCAAAAAAAGAGCTAAGGATGTCGAAAGATGGATAATTTCCCCTAGGTACAATTTAACTGTCACTTTGCGTTGCCATTTACTGCGGCGCACAGCCCTGTTAATGTCCTCAACTTTGCATGTCAGCCACTTTCCAGCCAATTAAGCCCTAAAAAAAAAACGGAGCGCTTTGCTCAGTGGAAACCTGAAGGATTAGACAAGGAAGCTCATTTTGCCTCATGTCACTTCCCTCCCCTATTTTTCTCTCTCTCCGTCCCCCTCTTTTGTTCAGAGGAGATCGGCAGGCCTGTTATCAAGCCACTGTCCTTGTGTGGGGGAGGACGAGGTGTCGGTGTCTCGAAACGCAAATGATGCTGCGATCATGACACCACTAGCCCACTGTTACATGTGTTGAAGAATGGCACTTACTAATGTTTACGTCAGCATCTACACAGGTAAATGCTCACATGATGCAGTTACCCAAAACCTACGTGACTGTGTGTGTGTGTGTGTGTGTGTGTGTGTGTGTGTGTGTGTGTGTGTGTGTAAAAAAGGTCTTAAAGCTGCATTTATTGATTATTTTGGCAACTAAGGGGCAACTGAAGAAGCAACATTTGACATATCACATATTACCTTATAATGTTAATATGGCAAATGTTTCACATTTATTTTTTTTATTTTGGAGTTGTGTGTAGCTCCGTTTTGGTCTCCACCAACCTTAGGGAAATATCCGACTTTTTAGCAACAATATCACATTTTTGTCTGCCATTTGGTGATTGGCAGGCAGCATACTGCTTTTTTTTAACTGAAACCGATCAAGTCCTGCAGCAGGAAACAAGGATAAGAGTGGAGTTTGTGGGCCAGAAAACCAAAACAACGAGCCAAAAGAGGCTTAAACTGCCAAATACAGTGATAATTATCTGTGGGTTAGTCACTATGAACGACCTTTAACAATAATACACAGAGTGAGTGTTTATATAAACAATATTGATTAGTGTAACATTAAAAGTTGAATAGTTAATTGAGCTGTTGTGCTGGAGTTCTTTTTTTTTTTTGGAACTGTGCTTATTAGCAATGGGATGCTCTCCTCTCATTTTAGGCCTGACTAAAACTCTATGTACACAAAATATGAGACAGTACAAAAGAGTGGAAGTGAATAAGCTATTCCTTCCTCCAAGCCACTCATCTCCCATCAGCTCTCTAACCCCCCTCCCAACTCCTCCTCCTCTATTGCCACAGTCTCTGTCTTTTCATACATGTCCTGCCAGCTCTTCATTTTGTTGGACTCATTAGCTATTCCTGTCGCTAATCACTTCCATAATGATGTGGCAATCTGGGCTAGCATAGTAGCAGGTTAGCACACACAACACTGAGCGGACGGGCATGAAGGCTAACGGGGCGGCACATATGATGGGCTGTCAAGGGCTAATCTGCCGGAGAAGTGTTCATTAAGTCATTAGCGCTGACGCAGCGATGAGACGGGTGCAGGCGGGAGTGATGCCTGCTTTGTCCTCTTTTATCGCTTCCCTCCATCCCTCCTCTTCCCGACTGTCTGTTTGTCCCCTGACTGACAAACGAACGAAGAGGTAGAGACGAGCCGATAAAGATAAAAGCTATAAAGAGAAGAGAGCGAGGAGATAGATTCAACTGGAGCGCAAAAGTCAAGTGTTGTGGTACTCAAACCTGCCCTGAGGCTTGGCTGAACCACTGCTGGAACTACATGTTAAATCCGCTTTACATTCCAACAACATTCCACACTTTTTATGCATTTTTACAAGAGACAAATGTATAGAATTATTTAGTTGCCAAAAGCTCATGTCATTTTGTTGATGCCAATAAAAGTCAAAGCCGTAGTTACAACTCTAGACTTTCTGACAGTGGGCTTCATATATTAACATGTTGTTATTAATCTAGCTATTTGCAAGGCTATGAGGAGCCTAAACTAAAAGTTAAAGAGAGGGGGGAAATTGAAAAAAATAGGTTGTTGATGTTTAGGGTTTAAAGAAGCTTTGCTCTCCAAACACTCTAGCCTATGCTCAGTTAAAGTGGACTGCAAACTAATTTTATCTGCACATCAGGTTCCTTTAATTTGTTGACTATTTCCAAGGCTTGACAACCAGACAGCTAAAATACCAGCAGTTAGCTTGTTTACTTGTGTTCATTAGTGTGTGTTCACTGCGGTATCATTTGGACGAAGTACAACTGGCACTTGCTTTGTGAACAGGGTTGCGGCAAACTGGTTTGTGTGTGTGTTTGTGTTTTGGCTGCTGTTGATGACTCTGGAGTAAATTAGCCTGCTAATCTCACAGAGGCAGTTATTAACAAGTGAACCTGGTAACTCTGTTGGTGCCAGAGACCAGACTTAAAGCAAAACAAACAGCGCCAGGGGAGCACTGGTGTGTGTGAGAATGTCTGAGCGTGTGTGTCTGAGCGTAATGTGTGTGTGTGTGTGTGTGTGTGTGTGTGTGTATGTGCATGAGCTTCATGTGCAAAAATGTCTACCTCTACCGCAGCATGTACACTAGAGGTAAATCGTGTATATGAAAGCATGTGCAGGGCATGCGTGTGTAGTGGCTGGTGCCTAACGACGCACTACGTGGCTGTGGTAAATCCAGCAGTTAGTGCTCTGTACATAATTAACATGCTAATGAGTTGATCTACTTAAAAGCTGCTCTGATAAATAGAACACGCACGCACGCACGCACAATAACACACACATACTGAATAGATTTGAGGGGTGGGGCAATACTAGTGACTCCACAGCCAGTGTTCGATAACATTCATTTGCATATTTGCATTATGGGAAGAAGCATCGATGGCAATCTCTCGCCACACACACACTTACACCTTGAAATAGAGCAGTGGGTGTTTCAGGAGATCAGGGGTGGGGGCGCATGGGTGAGCTTGCAGCTGGCGAATCCTCTAACAAACAAAACCAGGCTCGAACCCCCCCCCCACACACACACACACACACTTTCCGCATCCTCTCTCTGCCTGAATCGCTGACCCAGAATGTAACCTCAGCTATGATCATAGGGAGGGATGAGTGACTCATTGAGACACATACATACACACACCTGGCGACTGGATTTGGCAGATGAAGACACAAATCTGAAAACAAAAGTGAGCTGGTTGGCTGGTTAGTGGAGAACTTCAGCCATAGAAAAACAACATACCATAGGACAAATTAATGTTTTAACATGAAATCGGTGACTACAGGGGCAAAGTGTGTACGTCTCTGTGTGTATGGTTGTATTGTTTTTGTGATTTGTAATAGTCAGAGTTTGTTTTACCTGTCCAGGTAGGCAGTAATGAGGGGTGAGCAGAGATTGGCGGTGGGCTTGGCCAGTCCAAGGGTGAAGATGGTGTCCTGCAGGCGTCTGATGGTGGGGGCGCCACCCTTGGCCACCACGGCATTGAGCGTGTGAAAGAGCATGGTGACGTGTGTGTCATTCATCACCACCTCTTTCTCTTTCATCTCCTTCAGGATGTCCACTGCCTCTGTGATGGGAGGCAAAGAGAGATGAAGACAGAAATTGTTGATTGAAGAAATGATTCACATCAGTAACAACTCTCAGCATGTGTGATTCTTTGGTGAGACTCTCAATCAAAAGTTTAAGTGACTGAGAGAGTAATTTAGAGGTAAAGACAAAAGGACAAATGAAAAGAACAAAAGACAAGGAGAAAGAGAAATTATGCATCGACATGAGGGAGAGAAAGCAAGAGGTGGGCAGAGCTTGGCTGAGAGGAGAGTAGGGTGTGTGAATATGATAAAAAGCCCCTTTAGCTAATTCCATGTGGGGAAAACAAACCCATATTAAAACAGCATTTTGTACCCAGCAGGGATGCAAATCCAACCCCGTATAATGCCAACTCTGCGCTAATTGCTACTTGCGCTTTTCTAAACGAGACTACAATTACCGGACCCCTACAATGGAGGCCGGCTTTTTGCTGTGGCCATGTGGAAAGCACTTGGGGGGCTAAATTATAGGTATGGGGCGACAAGGGCCCGATGTGGCCCCCATGAGACCTTGGTAAGCGGGCTGAGGGGTGGATCAGTTTGGTCAAGTCCACCCGGTAATGGAGGGCTTTTTACCAGGCCATGCGCCCATCTGGCCAAAACTAGGGGCTAAATGGTGAAAAGGGATCGTGTGTGTATATGTGGTGTATCAGAGTAAGGTAATTAAGATGTATTTACTGTCTATTTAGACAGCTGCTAATGGGCTGACAGCGATACAGCCGCTCTCCACCACAGATACTAATCTATACAGCATGACCAAGAGGAGGGGAGGAGATGGAGAGATGCAGAATATATTTGAATAACGTGTAGTAAGCCAGTCCTCCAACTGAAGGGCAATATGGGCTCCTTGCTTAAAAAAACAGAAATCTCCTCAAGGTAGGTGAAAGACTGTATCAAATACAGACACAAACACAGAGAAGCAAATCAAGTTACAGTGAACAAATGTGGGTGTAATGATACTAACACCTGGTAATATGACAAAACCCCTCAAACAGCAGTGTCACTCTCTACTGGGAACACACACACACACACACACACACACACACACACACACACAGTCTGAGGGACAGGGCCACTGGTGAGTGCTTTGGCACCCTAATTTCAGTCTCTCTCTCCATCTCTCCACCTCTCTGTGCCAGTTGTTATGGCGATGGGAACCAAAGGTTGTCACACATTTAATGGGACAGGGGAAAATAGAAGGAGGAGGGGTGGAGTAGGGGCGACTAGCAATGGAAGAGACAGATTTTCTCTGGCCTCTGGGCCCTCCACTTTTTACAAAAAAAATCCCCTTCACTATATGGCCAGGACAGAGACAAGAAAATCTGGTGCGCCAAAAACTCCTAGAAATCAGAGACAATCTCTCCGTGGTCCTAAAACCGATCACAGTTGTCAAGTTTATACCGTTTATCAGTTCATGTGCAACTTATTCCCGCTCTCTGACTCTCTCCATGTCTCCCTTCCTCCCTCCTTCTATCCATACCTCTCTCCATCACCCTCTGACAGACCCGCTAATCACTGAGACCAATGGCTTGGAGTTGATCTGCCCAAATGGAGCAACACTAGCTAATATCAGACCCCCCACCCGCCATCTCTCCCTTTATCCGTCCGTTTAGCCAGTATGCATATCCATCAGCTCAGCCGAGCATCATGGCCAGCAAAGCGAGCCACATCAAGAGACACACACATCAAGAAATGGGTAGGCAGACAGGCCAGGTAAACAAACATCACACAGCCCAATGGTTGATCTAATGTTCCATGACTTCTCACACACACACACACACACACACACACACACACTTATGTTTACCAAAGTTGGAAGGTGGACAGATGGAGGCAGGGGTACAAGGGCGCAAAGGGACGCTTGGTGATAGAGAACATGTGTATTGTAAAAAAGGAGGGAGAGAAGCAAAGGTAGAAGGAGGCAAAGAGGGTGTTTGGGCCCATGTTGATACGTATGGCAGATTCACTGGGTCGCAGGATATTTTAAGTTGGAAAATATTTATAGCCAAAGCAAGTTCAAACTGTTTCTACATATTTCAGGGTAGCTTTTATTTTTTATTTTACATTTTTTAGATTAGATTACAGGTTTCATTAAAAGGTAATAACCAGAATGTTGAGTTTAGCACTTGGCACTGGAGTTGGCAGTGGAAACAATTACTCAATCCCTACAAACATGACCACTTAACCAGTCTGTATCTGCTTTAAATTGTGTAAATCTAAAAGGAAGTTTTATGTAGGAGGTTTAAGTAAAAATAAGATAGTAAACCGTATGGATGTCATATTAGTTGTTACTGAGTGATCCCTGAATCTTAAGTCAACTCAAAGGGTTTTGAATGGGAGGCTTTGAACCCAGGGCAAAATCAACAAAGCCATTAGAGAGGGTGAGAAATAAAGCAAGATGCCAGGAGACATGATCTTCATGCTGGGGCTGGTGTGTGCTAGGAGCCAGGAGGACCAGCGGTTGGGTGGGGGACAGGCTAACATCAAGGTTAGCCATGTGTGCTAATGTGGCTGACAAGCGTCCCCTCCATATGCACACTCTGGCTAATGGCAAATGCGTTAGTGCTGCCTATACACACCTCAAAACACACACAAACGGACACACCAACCGTCTTGCCCAGCAATTGCCTTTTGCCTGAATTCACATGCAAATTTGCGTGTGTGTGTAAAATGCTCAAGCACTTCGGCAGACATGATCTGCCATTAGCATCAAGGCAGATTTCAATAATTCTGGAAAAATACATACAGTCCTATAATTTTCCCCCTCTCTCATTTCTCACTGACGGCGGATGTGTGTGTGTGTGTGTGTGTGTGTGTGTGTGTGACATGCTTCAAGACAGAGCGAGCGGGGGAGTGAGGGTCAGATAGAGAGACAAAGACGAAGACGGAGAGAGGGGAGGAGAGGCGAGGACAGACAAGGGAAACATTTTGCCTGTCATTGTGTGCAGAAAGCAGAGCGGCAAAACTGATGGTAATTGGGTCTTCGATGGGCTGAAGGAAACCCACCGTAGCATTCTGAAAATGGCCGCCTAATGTGGTTTGAGGGAGGGAGAAAGACCGACTGTGACAGAGTTGGTGACACACACACACACACACACACACACACACACGCTCAGCCACACACATTCACATCTGTAGGCCTTTTGAGGTTCAAGCCTGATCTACTTTGACCCGGCTTAGTGTCAGAGAAAAAGCAGTGAGGGACTTAGTGCAGGTGGGATTGGTCAATTAATTAATCGATTTAAAGTTAAGAACTATTTTGATAATCGATTAATCGTTTTAAATCCTTCAAGCCAAACTGCTATTGAATATCTTTTGTTTAAGACAAAACAAGCAGTATGAAGAAGGTACGTTGGCTCTGAGAAGATGGGTTTATGTTAACTGACACTTTAGAGACTAAATGACTAATAAAAGAAATTGGCAGAATAATCATAATCATTAGTTGCAGCCGTAGGGGAACTTACCCTCCACTTTGTCGTTCTTGGAGAGGGTCTTGACCAATGCAATGTATTTACTGGCATCCAGCACGACTGATGAGTCCTTACGAGTCCTAAGGAAAGAGACAGAGAGGGCAAGAGACAGACTAGATTAATGTATTCCACTTACAGTAATGCAACTTATCTATTGTGCACTCTGCTGTTGGGACTTCAGTCTGATGCTGGATCCAGGTGGTGAGTGAAGAGAAGGAAAGGGAGGAAGGGAGAGTTTCCTGTGTTTTAGCCAGTCAACAGAGCGACTGGACCCTGCATTAGTGTCTCCCCTAATACCACTCAAGTTAAACTTTAATGGCCTACTACTGGTTGCAGCGCTACCTTGTGTGTGCGTAGAGTATTTGTGCATGTATCCCGCTTCACTCACATTTCCCTCTTCAGGTTGAGCGCCTCCTCCACATTGTCGTGGCGACAGCACAGGTTGATGAGGGTGGCATAGCCGCCGACTGTCATCTCCTCCTCGTGCTGCTGCTTCAGCTCAAGGGCGCGCTGCAAGTTCTGATCAGACAACAAAACTCAGAAACTCAAAAGACAAAAGGACAGATCTCAGGACTAAACACACAGACAAAGAAACTAATTTCAAGAAAAAGAAGAGGGTTTGTGAGACTGAGGCATTCAAACAAATCCTACCTCCTCAGCACAAAGAGTCTGGATGGCTTGTTTGAGAACATTGCCTAGTGGTTTGTTCTCTGCCTTCAGCTCGGCAAGTTTCTTCTCAAGTGCCAACACCTTACCCTCAATTCCCTGATGAAGACAGAGAGGGGTTTAACACATGTACATGACCAAATACATAGATGCACGACCTCGTGACATGAGCTTGTACTAATAGACACAAAATACATGTCATGCATGAACAGTCATCTCCACAGAAGAGTTCTGTTTTAAGTTTAAATTACCCAGAGAAGAAATATATATTCTTACAAAATGACACACATTAAAGTAAATTATGACGCCAACTGTGGTGTTACATTCATTCCTATTTTTTTGCAAATTCAATTCAAACCTGAAGTTTAAGCAAAATTCAAGCGATCTATCGTTCAATCTAACAGACAGACCGACCGACAGACAGATAGATATTGAAAAATAATTATGTTGCATCTCATAGCATTTTTTTACTCTTCATTTCAAACTGTCCTACTTACAGTGACCCGGGGAACAGCTGACACAGAGCCATTGGACACTCGGTCTTTGGGGTCCACCAAAGCAACCACATCCTGACACACAGGTAACATTTCACATCATTAAGGCAACTATAATAACAGTACAGAAAACTTAAGTAGTACAAAAACATCATCATATTGTGCCTTTGGCTGTTGAGTTTGTCGACTCTACTCGTGCTTTTCTCAAGTGACCCTCAATAATCTTGAAGATTTATGATAAAACATCAGTAAGTAATACCGCATTGGGAACATTTTAACTATATATGCAACAGTAAAAGACTGGAGATCAGGGTCTGCACCTTGGTGAGTTCTGGGACATGGTAGGACTCCAGAAGGTTCTTGATGCCTCTGTAGATGTTGCCTGAAATGGTTATGTTCTGCAGAAAAACCAAAGGGAGAAAATTAACATAATCAAAGCACTGATGAGCTCTTAGCACAACGGGAGCTGAACCTGCTGCATTTTGGTGTGTTAAAAGGTTCATAGTTAAATTTGAACAGTAGCTAAATGTAAACGTATTAAGTTCTAATAGCATGTAGTAGTTTAACTCAGCCACGGCTTCATTTAAAAGCTGTCACAGAGCTTGTGTTTGAATTTGTAGATAAATAATTGCTGAAAATAAAGCTGCATTTAGATGCTGGTGGATGATTTTTGCAGATTTAAATCAGAATTAACCTAGGCCGTTTTCCTAGGCTGATATCTAAAACATTCACTGAATTGTTTTTGTTTTTTTACTTAGATTGTTTTGGGACTTTTTAGTGACTTTAAAAAATGTTTCATATTGGACCAGGAAACCATTTTACTGAACTCCAAATGGCCAGTTAACCTTTAACAAAAAGTGTAAAACATGATTTAATCTCCCACAACATGTCTGGATGTCCCAACTCAAACCTTCACTCCTTAGAAATGGAGCGCGGGGAGGAGGTCATGTGTTCTGTAGTGTGTTTGTGTATATTGTGTGAGTCTGATTACACGCTGCAAATCATCTCAGATCAGTATGTAAGCTCTGTTAAAGCGGGAAGGTTATGAATGAACTGGATATATAGCATATTAGTGTATGTGTACCTGAGCATGTAGTTGATTGAAGTATTTGCGCAGTTTGTCTTCCTGTGCCTGCACCTCTCCCTCTGACATGCTGTCGATCACATTGTACAAGAAGAAGGATGCCGCTTCTGCAGGGAACACACACACACACACACACACACACACACACACACACCAGTTGTCTTGGGAATACATTTTATTTGCCACCGTGTCACTCACTGGATCCATTTGTGCATTTATACAATTTTTCTGTAACCTCTGCAGAGTGTGTGTTTGTGTTTCTGCTGACAGAGGCTGCTTTTGGGCTGGAGTGTGAGTGAATGTGCAATGGCTGGCAGTGACAGCTTCCCCCTACTTCAACTCTGACACACACATACGCAGATGTCGTCTAATATGATGTGACATGGATAACAGTCTCCATCGCTCCCACTAGCACAAACACCAGTTTCAATGCTGGGGACTCAGAGCGACATCAACGCTCCACACACAGGCCAGCTATGGACGCTGCCACACACACACACACACACACACACACACGCACACACACACACACACTAAGCGCTGTGTCAGCAGCCAGGCTCTATTTCCTCAGACGGAGAGAGCAGGTCTTTCACTCACTCACACACAAACACCTGGACAAAAACTCACATAGGTTTCATGACGAGAAGTGGGCTGGTCAGCAGTATTTTGCTACTGAGACTGAACACACACACAGACGCACTGGACAACTTTCTGTCATCGGCATTGTAGTTGGAAGCTGAGAGAGACTGCGGTCTGCAAGTTTGAATAATGATACGTGATGGATGACACACACACACGCGTCCTCCCTTCTCTTGCTTTCTCACCTACACAAACACACCCACGTCTTGCATACAAGGAGACTCTCAGATATGAATGTCCTGACTTGCCAGTAGAGAACAGTGTGTAGAAATGTTTCCTTACCAGAAGCCTTGGAGTTTCCTTTAGCAAAGCGCTCGTCTTTGTACAAAAGCTCAGTAATCTGGGGAAATAAAAACAGAAAAAATAAACAAACACACACAGGTGGTACAAGGATTTTACTTAAAAAGCTCACAGGAGAGAAGAGTATGAGTATGAGAAGGAAAACATCACCGGGGTTAAATTGCCTGAAAGACAATCCAATATTAAATACTTCTTTTTTTTATCTATGTGTGATATTAACCCTTAAACCACTACATTTTGTAGTAGTTTCGTTATGTATGTGAATGAATTGCATGTTATGTCTGCAAACCATCTTGCCTAAAATTGCCCCTTGAGGGATGAATGAAGTATTTTTAAATCAGTTATATAGCCATCCTAAACAATTATTTATTTATACGCTCCTTATGAGACTCATAAGGAGATTTGGATAAAAGGCAACAGATGGCATTTGTCATATTGTATATTCTTTCTAAATGTAACTTGGTATGTAGCAGATGGTAAGTAAATTGGTTATCATAGCTATTTTGTTGTGAGAAATAAGCCATCATACTGCACTGTGTACAGCTGAAGAATCATCTAATGCCTTATATACTAAAAATAATTTTCACTTTAATGATTGTGTAATGTAGGCTCTTTTTCTGGATCAAAATTTGAAATCTCGTTAGTCTGCACTGGTATAAGATTCTCCAAAGACACTCAAACAATGTGAGCACATTCACGTCTTACCTTCACCATGCTCTCCACATCAGAAGACCTGCAGGGGGCAGTAGAGGACAAGACATTAGCACCCAGTCGACATGCACCACCAGAGGGTCAACAAGTTTCCAACGTGTCAGGGTTAATGTGCAATTTGCTCATAAGTGAGGGTACGTTTTGCTTTTAGGCCACAAAACATAAAAAGGACATCTACATTTCTGAAAATACATCTTTAAAAGAAGCACTTCCACCACACACACTTCCAACATGGATTTATTCTCCTCTCCCATGTCTTTCTACACTGTTTTATACATTAGGAGCACCCGTGACCCGACCCCGGATAAGCGGACGAAGATGGATGGATGGAGTTTAAAACAAATCTATTTTTTCAATTTAAATTAATGTTTTCCTAATTTATCCCCCATTTGGAATATAAATACACTACATAACTGTTTGAGATAAACAAGTTTAGATTAAATAATTTTTGTAGGCAAAAGAGATTTGATTCAAGTAACCATAACAATGAATATATGAGCGAATGAGTGTCATGTCGCCATAGCTACTGAATTAGTAGTACAGTACAATACGGCAAGAAAGAGCGACAGATTTTTCAGTTTGACACTCAATCCCACAGTACAAGAGGAGAGACGGCAGTACAAAAGCCTGAGAAACCACAAAAGACATACTCTCACACACACACACACACACACACACAGGCTAAATGATGACAACGTGTGACATTTCTGGCGTTGTCAGCTAGTTGGTGGTGGAGAGGAGGAGAGAGGGGGAGGTGAGAGATGAAGGGAGGAGAGAAGAAGAGGTCTTTAATGATTAAATTATCCCCTGACCTTGTCTTTGACAGGGGCAGGTCCCACATTGCAATGACACAGCGCACACACACACATACACACTCCCCAAGTGACAAGCCCAATTATGACCCTGTCAGGCAACCTAACAGTCAGAGGAGTGTGTAGGTGTGTGTATGTGTGTGTTAATGTAATGAGAGCAAAGCAAATGGAGAAGAGGGAGCGGATTCAGACACAAAAACAGACGGACAAATTATTTGAGGAGACACTGATTTTAAATATTTAAAAAAGGGCCCACCATACACACATATAAGACATGCCAAATTCTGCACAAAAATCTGCTAATCTACATTTTTTCATGGTTTTGAAATAATGACTCTTGCTGCAATCGTGCATCTGCTGTTACTACTAATGTTTTTCTTGAAAAAAAAAGATACCACATAATCTTTACTTTATCCATTATATTAGTTAATCATGACCGTCCACTGAGTTAATTAGCACATCAGCTACAACAAAGAATGTATTGGCTGAATGTTTGGCTTTTTAGTGACAGAAATAACTTTGGTCCCTGCAGACAAGTCAGCACTTTTCTCTTTGACTCACCTCCATCCTCGCTCAGGGGCCGGAGTGTTTTTGTGTGGGTGTGTAGGGTTACACTGTAAATATTCATAAACACCCCTTCAACAAAAGCCCACAGGTCAGACCCTGGTCCTAAGGCTAACTCTGTGTGTGTGTGTGTGTGTGTGTGTGTGTGTGTGTGTGTGTGTGTGTGTGTGAAAGAGAGAGTGAGATCAGTACGGGGGTCCGGGTATGAGGGGCAGTGGTGGGCATCTGCTAATTTACATATCTCCCACGGTGCTTTGGGGCGAGAGCTGAGGGATGACTGCCTCCATATGCATGAGGCAGCCGTGTGTGCGTGTGTGTGTGTGTGTGTGTGTGTTTCCCTCCAGCTGCCCACACACGCACACAGACGCTGTAGATGGTGTGATAGGCTGCACATGTCATAGTCATAGCATATGCCACAGTGAGCTCCATAGTGCTACAGGACTCCCTAAACGCCAGTCAGGAGTTATGAGGCAAAATATGGAGAAATATGGAATATCAAATGATGGCGAACATATTTAGACATAAATAGACGATAGGCTAATTAACTCACTTTCTGAAGCCCAGGATGAGGCTGCCGCGGAACATACTGAGGTCCAATGAGGGGCAGGAGGGATCAGACACTGGAAAACAGAGAGTCGACAGAAAGATAAGGGATTAGAGGGAAAGAAAGAGAAAAGACAGCAACAGCTTGTCTTTATGTGGATTGATCTGTGTGGTTAAGGTGTAATTGTGTGTGTAATGTAATGTGTCCTAGCTACAGAAATCTAAGCTGCAAGACAAAATTCATTGAACTTGTATTGTACACACTGACTAAAAGTTGCTAAATAACTTCTAGAGTAGTAACAAAGTATAATGCCTCGCTCAAAAACACATCAACGGTAGTTTTGACAAAGAGACTAGTATGTGTCTTTCCCTATCCTCACCTCCCCAGCCAGGAGTCAAACTGGTAACCAGTCAAGCCAACGCCTATTTCTTTAACCAGCACACCAAGAAAAATAAAATGAATATGATTTTCACGGCTGCTATTTTCATTAATGATTATTCTAACTACCTTTTAGATTGGGTTTGAGGGGCAGTGGTGGGAATCAAATTAATAAATTAAACGTTTCATCTATAAAATGTCGAAAAATTCAAATCAAATCAGTTTATAGTACCCACGGTCACATCTTTTAAATTGTTTGATTTGTGTGACCAAAAGTTCAAAAGCCAAACGTGTTCAATTTACAGTGACATAAACACAGAGAAAAACAGCAAATTCTTTAAATTTAAGCTGAAACCAGGAAAGGTTTGGCATTTTACTCACTGGAGGAAGCTTTTTGAGGGTGTGCTGTGTTTATGGCAATCTTGCATAGTGAGCAGAAATATAGGAAATCTTAAAAAACACTGAAAATTGTCTTTTTTTTTGGGGGGGGGGGGGGTTTACTGTGGACACTCTGAAATACATAAAACCGAGCAACATATGTGAAGAAGAGTGGTGGATGTTTCAGACTAAAATGAGATGGAAGACAGAAAACAGGAAGATTCATCTATTATTTAACATCCTTCTCTATCCCGTCCCTCTGCCAGTCGAGGCGCCTCTCTGATGAGCACAGTGTGTGTGTGTGTTAAAGCTGGTCCAATTAGCCCGCAGGCAAAACAGCGATTTTTATGATGATGGGTGCTCAAGATGCAGTCGTGCTTCTTTGGAATGCGTCAGTGTGTGTTGTGTGTGGTGTTTGTGTGTGCTTACATATGGTGTAGAGATCGGCCAGGTTGCTAACAGCCACTGAACGCACCTCTGAAGACAAGAAGCCCTCCGACTCCAAAGAGATGCCTGCATCCTGAACAGAGAAAATCACCTTTATGTCAGCAAAAACACAACACAACACAACACACACACACACACACACACACACACACACACACAACCTTGAGGGCCTGTCGAGCTGCTTCCATGCTGGGGAAGACAGGGAGGATGTAGTTGGATAAAGTCTCAACATCAGGGCAGACCTCCAGCTCCTGCATGCCCTTTACCACCTCAACCACACCTACGACACAAAGTAATAAGTTAATATCAACTTTATCACTGTGTAGTGACAGAGGTACTAAGAGAAATATTAATGACATTTGTGTCAACAGCCAAAACAAGAACAAAATAAATTAGTAGTAGATCAGGGCTGCAATTAACGGTTATTTTTCCCCCTGACTAATAGATTCAATTTTAAGTCTAGAAAATAGTTCCCAGAATCCAAGGTGGAGTCTTCAAACTAATAGTATTAAATCAAAGAATATTCCATTTACGGTGATATAAAAGCAGCAAAACCACACATTTTAGAAGCTCTAACAAGTGCAGGTTTGGCATTTGTACTTAATTACTTGACGATTAATAGATTATCAAAAGATGGTGCTTTATTTTCTTTCAACACACTTCTCAATCATCAGACTAATTGTTTCAGCTTTGTTTCAGTGGAATAGATTGGTGCTTGTGTAGTGACATATGGAATTAAGAATATTTGGGACATTTGGATCAATAGTCAAAAACAAAAACATGTGAGATTAGGTTATTTTATGTGCATCCCGGAAATTTTGGAAAACAACAGTTTGGGGTGAACAAACCTTTTTATTTGGCTGTTTTAATTCAATCACATGCTGGCACATACTTTCTCTCACCCCTTCGGGTAAATCGCCAGGCACCAACACACACACACAAACAGACCCTCCATCGACAAAATGCTAATGGTTGCTTCCCTCTCCACCTTGGACGGGACACGTGTACATAAACACGCGCTCAGCCTGAAGTGGACTCTTGCACCATCACCCCGCTCTCCAGCAGAGCCCCGAGGTCCTGCCCCCAGGAAAGGACGCCAAAACAGCCACATACATATGGAACAGCTACACATGCACTCTCAAAATGCCTGCAAGTGTCTGTGTGTTTGTGAGTGTATGCACATGTAGAGGAGGCACTGCAGCACTTTGCATATGTCTGGGAGCATGGCCATAAAGGACATGGGCCTCAATGAGGGCATGTATATGTCCCTATGTGTGTGTTCATTCTCAGTGTGTGTTGCTATGCGGTTTTAGGTGCATATATATGCTATGTATGAGCACATTCAGTGTACCAACATGCCTTGTTCCCATGCAAACTTCAGCAAACTACCTTTAAGTGCTTCCTTGTGTTGACATACCTTGCGTGTATTTAACACACACACCTCTGTGTTTCTAGATTCTCTTAGGACGTATGTGTTCACCTGGCAGTCTCTTTCTTTAGCTGAATAAAAGATGAGTCCCAGGCTTTTATATGCCATTAAAACCTGCGACTGGGGCTGCATTATCCCAGGTAAGGCTACCTAAACCACTCCAGCCATCCATTCATTCTTCCCCTCCATCCATATCACTCATTCATCTGCCCCTCTCACTATCCATCTACCCTGCTTTCAAGAAAAAGTAAACAGGCGATCTTCCTCTCTTTCTTCTCAATGGAGGATACATCCGTTCTGCAGTCCACCCGTCCATTCTTACCCCCTAATCGCTTTCATCCAGGCTTTTTTTTATGAAAGAAGAGAGGGAGCTCCTGCTTTTCTCCTGAATAATCCATAATCAATTTCACGGTGAGCCAGACAGACAGAAAACAAGTGAATGGAGAGCTGGAGGTATAAATGCAAAAGCTCTCTCTCTCGCTTTCCGGCTTCCGCACGTGAGCTTTCATGTTTATCAGCACTTTTCTGTTGTCCAACAAGCATGTTAGAGTGTTTTTTTTGTCAAGTCAAGTCTGTGACAAAGAGCTTGTTAACCCTTTGAACCACATGCTGCTGCTGTCTGTTTTCACTCCCATTATTAACAGGCTTATGGAAAAGTCACTGCATGTCTTAATTAAGCAGTAATAAGAAGTGCCATCAGTTGGGCTTGTGAGTGGTACTCTTCACTTTATAGCTTTTATGAAAAAATGTTTTATACATACCAATCTCATGTCTGTACGGTAAATGTTAGCTACTACCTGCAGCCGGTTATTTTAGCGTAGCACAAAGCCTTGAAACAGGGGGAAATAGCTAGCCTGGCTCTGTCCGAAGGTAACAAAATCCCTCAATAATCAACACTAGTCCATCCATACAACAACCAAAGCATACAAATGCTGCATTGTGGTTTTACAGGGTTTATGTCCTGGACCATTTATTGGCCAGGTGCAGAAACTTGTAAGGGTGGGAAAAATAATCGATTCTTAGATGCATCGCGATTCTCTCTACAACAATTTGATGCTCGATTCTGATAAGTAAAAAAATATATATATACATATATACATATATATACATACATATATACATATATATACATACATATATACATATATATACATACATATACACATATATACATATACACATATATATATATACACATATACATATATATATATACATATACATATATATACACACATACATATATATATATATACACATACATATATATATATATACACACATATATATACATATACATACATATACACATTACACATATATACACACACATTATATACACATACATACATACATATACACACATATATATATATACATATACACACATATATATATATACATATATACATATATATATATATATATATATATATATATATATATATATATATATATATATATATATATATATATATATACATATATATATATATATATATATATATATATATATATATATATATATATATATATATATATATATATATATATATATATATATATATACACATACATATATATATATGATGTCTTTTATGGTCTGAATTGACTTAGTTATGACTGTGAGGAGAAAGGGTGAGATTTTTTTACACAAATTACTTCAATCAGGTTCCTCTAAACCACCACACGCTTCTTTCCATGACTGCTATGTGAAGGTAAGTGACACTGGCATCCATCCAGCATAAAGTCTCCATAATATGAACTTGCTGGATACAACTCAAACTAAGGTGCCTTGAACATATCAAAATGTGGAGAACTACACCAAAGAAGAGTGGAAAATAAATGAGAAAAACTGTAATACAACACAAAATAATGTGTGATATTATTTAGTGTCATTTGTGCTGTTCTCCCTTTAGGTCTTTTATTTTTCTCTCCATAATTCTCATATGCGAGTAACCCATTTTGCCTTCTACCCTGTCTGAACAATTTAAATAAAGATTTGGCAGAGGAGAATTGAGAAAAGTAGAGGCCTCTCCAGGTTGGTTAGCATAAAGCCTGACATACCATCCAGGCAAGAAGTATCAAAGTAGTGAGTTAAGCATGGCAGTGGTCACAAGATATCATCATCACATTCATGTCTTCAGGTTAACTGTCACAGATGAGAAGTGAGGACAGAGAAAAGAGAAGAAAAAAAAAAAGGAGTGGAGTGAACCGGTCGCTGTCATCTCCTCCCGTCCTTGGACATGAGTACCTGTCACTTCTCCTTTCCTTTCTCCTCCAACACCATCTGTCTCGCCATCTCTCCGTGACTATGACTCTCTAAAAAGGTAGACTTTGTTTGCTGCAAGGCATTGACGGGTTGTTTGAACATTTCCATTTTATGAGGCAAGAAAAGCTGAAATTTCATCTTTACTAGTTTCATTCCTTTATGTTTTAATCAACGTGATGCTTGGCTCTCGTTCCACCAATTAACTCAGCAGAGGCTAGGATAGAGTTCATGGAGGACTGTATTACAGATTCTGGTGGCAGTTCTTCTTTAGTGCAGCCCACTCTACTTGACAGATAGAGCTGCCTAAAGAAAGAGTGAAAGGGTTGAAGATGAGTCAGGTGTGGGTGGGCAACCAGCAAGAAAAGAAGATTAAACAAGGGAGTCTTTACATCTCTCATCACCCAAAACACACAAGGCCAGAAAGACTCCCTTCCTCTGCACTCTCCTCCCTCTCCCTCCCTCTGTTTCTTGCGCCGCCATGTCAGAAGTGATAAGAGCGTGCTGCGTCGCAAGGACTGACAAGCAGTGACTAGCTGGCGGCAGGTGGGAAGTATGGCCCAGCATATGCTTCCGCTAAAACCGCCAAATCCACACCTCATCAAAATGCAAAGAGAGTTTTCCCTTCCTTCCCATCCCTCCCCCGTTGTTCTCCTCTAATTCTACGGCTCTGGCCTCTCTGCCCGCTAGTGACACCTGTGGACAAAAAGTCACAGCGCTTAATATTTCATGGGCAGTGCACAGTGGGGCGCGTAATCCAAAGTGAATTCCCTCAGAGCGCTTGCATTTACATGAAATCAAGTCACTCCTCATCAGTCACATCACCTGCACTGCACCCCAAAAGCCCCCCTCCCTCACAAATGTGGACGCACACACACCTCCTGCAGCCAATGAGTGTGTAAGAGAGAGCAGTAAAGAGAGAGAGGGGGGGGGGGGGAAGAGAGGCTGCATCATTCATGAGGGTTAAGGCTAACACCATCAGAAACGAGCCAGTGTGTTAGAAAAAGAAAAGGTCTCCACTTTCTTTCTTCCGTCCGTCCTTCTTTCCGCACTGTAAATACTAAATGGATGCAGTCTGATGTTTATGTGTGGCTTTAAGCGGTTGGGGAATTTAAGTAAGAGTAGGTGTCTACTACGGCTGCTCAATATATCGTTTTTTTGATCGTCATCGCAATATCAACTGGCGCAATATTAGGGGTGTACGGAAAAAAAAAATCGATACACTTGAGTATTGCGATATTTTATTTTGCAATACTGTATCCATTTTCAAAAATATATATATTTTTTTTTTTTTATTATTTAAACGTTCAAAAATATTCATGTAAGACAGTGGTTCACGTTTATGTTGTGTTTAAACCACTACCGCTAGATGGCTATGCTGAGACACACCACTAGTGTCCTCGCCTAACAGTGCCTAGCAGTGCCTGACTTTTTGTTGGAAGATAACAATGTAGCTATGGCTGAACTTTGGCTTTTATATTCAATTCAATGTTCAATTTGTTCAATAAAAGAATGTTGGAAATGATTTCCTTTCGTTTGTTCAAAATTAAACAAGCAATTTGTTGAATTTTAGCAGAATAATGAAAGCAGCAGAAATGCAGACCTGAGTACACTTTAATATCTGTTTGTTTATCCCAAGTAATATCGTTATCGCGATATTCAACAACATTATCGCATATCGTATATTTTCTACATATCGTGCAGCCCCAGTGTCTACGTGTGTGGTTGTGCATGTTTAAACTCATGTCTAGTCCTCTTCTTCATGCTGCCAAGCAAGGCACTGAGGCATCTCACCATTCAAACTGAAAATCAGTCTGGACCGCACACAGAAGTCAATCTGCACCGTCGCCACACTGGTCTAACCAGTTTCTCCTCCCTGCCAGCTCAAATGCTGTCAATTAGCTGACAGGGGGAAAAGAACATAATTTATTAATCACTCTAAAAAACCCCAAAGAGAGAGCCAGAGCTCAGCATAAATAAAGCACTTAAAAGCCAAGCCGCTGCTGAACGCATTTGACAGTGTACATTCATAATGAGTTGTGAATTCTGACAAGTCTTCTAATGCTGGCTATCTGTCACTAAGACAATTTCACCCCACAAGCTCATCGCTGACAAAAACAAGGGAAAGAAAAGAACTCTCCTTCAGTAGAGACAGAGATTGGGAACAGAAATATTCCACTAAACTGCACATGCTGAGCCATTAACAGTCTAAAGTGGCAGATGAAGAAGACAAAATTTAAGACATCAATTCCAGTTTTCCACAGCACGCTGAACAAATGTCCGACACGGGGTGAGGACTCAGCAGTAAAGGACTGCCCCGTATCAAGCCATCCACTCAATAAAAACAATGGGAGGAGCGACTATCTGCCTGACATGTACATGAACTGTGCTCTCCACTGATCAAAATAGGGGAAAACTAAATGATCTTTCAATCTTTTTCAGAATATAACCTAAATTCTTAAAAGAGACAAACCCCATTAAAGAGAATCCCATTATTTCATCTTGAAATATTTTTACAGAAACAAAATAAATCGCGTCAGTTTTTGTGATTTAATACTGATGCTACTGATCTTTCAATTTGAAATGACCAATATTAAAGTGTGACTTGACACAACCTGAAAATCAGTTTTTTGCTCACCTCCAGATCTCTGTAGAAAAAAAATGAGCAAAGGAATGAAGGACGGAGGAAGATTTGAGAAAGGATTTCAGGGCAGCCACTGGAGCAAAATGACCTCTGACCCCTCAACCTCAGGCCTGTATGTGCATCCATGTATGTGTTTGCATTTGCCTCAGGCTACTGAGCCCCCCAGTGTCCCCAACAAGGAAGCTTAGATGCCCACTGCCATGGGGCAAAGGTGACCAGATCAACCATCCTTATACACTGTGCACCACCGTCATCTCTCAGCAGCTTCTGCACAGTCGATACAGTGTCAGCTAGAGACAACAGAGGCAGTTTGTGCCATAATACCAGGTTTACAGTTGAAAACTTTTCTAAGATGTCAGCCAATTATTTTTGTTAGCGAGACACTGGTATCTGAGTAAATAATATTATCTTAACTGTAATATATACCATGGTTTAGCCTGTTGAACAAAAAACAAAAAAACTCAAAAGAAAAAAGGATTGATTAGTCAAAAATGTCCAGTAGCCATGCACCCAGGAGGCTACAAGATGCCAGAATTTGGAGATCAGGAAAAGGAATAAAAACTATGAGCACACTTTCTGAAAGTCAGAGTGTCTTTTTAGCTCATCTGTCCAAAGTGGCTGACTTGGTGAGTTCTAAATTTTGCAATCTATTCCTAGAGCTCTCCAGAGAGACCTGTATGTTTGGGTTTCTGAGTAAGTGTGTATGTATGTGTCGTTTCTTCTCTTCCTGCTCCAACTCTCTCACGCAGGATCAGACCTCTTTGCCCTTGACTGCCCCAGCCCAATGAAATCTGTCCCAGTTGGACCACTCTGTAGGGCATTAATATTTGAGGGAAACGCTCCTTTAAAAGCTCTTTCTGGTACAGAGGACTGAGGAAGTCAAAATCCCCTCTACACCACAAAAATAACACACATGTTCATAAACTGCAAATATCATGCACACCAAAAAAAAACACCCCTCTCCATTTCAGATTGGACACACAAACAGCTGCTGGGCACATTTTTTTCACTTCTTGGGGTTCCACAGCACCCATTAGATTCTCACATACGCATGACATTGTTTACGTGAGGCTGGAGTGGCTTTAGGATCCAAAAACAAGCTTCTCACATCACCTAACCATGTTCACTTTCAAGATCTACTGGTCTCTTCTGACGCTACTGCCTTCCAAGTGATAGCTTAAATACAGGAAAGAAGTATATACAGTATGAAGAATGTCATTTAAAAAAATGTTTCATAGTGTGGTTGTTTCTCTTAAACCACACTATGCATAAGGAATTTTATACAAAACACAGGCAAAGCTTCAGTGTAATTGTTATATTTAAGGAGTGATTGGTGTGTGTGTACCAGCTATGTTGCTGTCTTTACCATGCTAAGTGAGAAGGTGTGCGTGCGTGTGTGTACCAGCTATGTTGCTGTCTTTCAAATGCTGAGTGAGGAGGGGCCAAAAGTAGTGAGGCCTTATGGGAAAGTCCTGCTCCTTCAACATCTTCATCAACTTTAAAGACATCCCTGCAAAAGAAAAAAAAAATTTAGTTTTCAAGTTTCCTCATCACTGCAGTAACTTGTATATAAATATATAAATATTCACAATGCAACAAATGCAAATAGATGGGTCTGTGTATAGAAATAGTGAATGACGACACAACTGTGTGCAAGTGGATTTAACAGTCTCTCTAAATGCAAGTAAATGGAAGTGTGTTCTGTACCAATCTTCTTGGCCTCTAGAGCACACGACAGAGTGAAGCTGAGCGCCGCAGTGTGCAGATTAGACTCCTGGAGCTCTTTGCAGTAGCTGCCGATCTTCTCCAGTGACTGTAGTGCACACACAAAGACATCAAAAACATTTCAACAATCAAATGCATATTTAACATACACCGTAATAAGACTAGCTTAGTAGGGCTGCACGATCTGAGGAAAATATCTAATTGCGATTATTTTTAACTGATATTGCGATTGCGATATGATTCACGATATTGAAGGGAATGATAATTTTTGTATCATTATTCTCATTTTCATTGAAAAAAATTTAAATAAAAAAAATAAAAAGATTATATTGTGATTTTTGCGAGGATCTGTACCAAACAAACATTTTTAAGTCTGTAGGATAGGATTTGTAGACTGTGAGGTCACTGCAGCACCACAATACTTAATTCAGAATGCTTTGACACATATTGTATTTTGCCTTTAACAAATATTGCGCCCCCCCTGTGATTTGGATATTGCACTACTGCAATTTCGATAAAATTGCAATTAATTGTGCAGCCCTATAGCTTAGGGGAGCAATAGGTGAAATTTATACCGTGTCCATGTTGACACAGTGTCTGAGGAAGAAGTTGCCCAGGTTGGCAGACTCTGTGTTGAAGCTTTCAGACTGCAGTGTGGGGAAAGTCTTCAGGATGTGAAAAGCTGTGTCCTCCTGGCTCTGGGTGATGAGGCTCAGACACAAGTTCATGGCATCTACAGGAAGAAAAACAAATACTGATTCTGTTCAGCCTCATAACACAGTTATGGTGATGACAAATACGGCTGATTAGTTAGCAGTGTTTTTAATGCTATTACTTTAGCTTAGGGCTGGGCGATATGGAGAAAATCAAATATCACGATTTTTTTGACCAAATACCTCGATAACGATACCGCAACGATATTGTAGTGGTGACTATTGGTGCTTTTACAATTAAAAAAAAATTTACACAATGACATTTTTGATAAATAATCATCAGTAATGTGGATATAATGACTAAGTGGGTAAAGGCAAATAATAGAACAGTTACAACAGTCTGGTAAGTTCAGAAAATTACATAACTTTACTGTAATGCAGCCTTTAAAACCAGGAAAAGACAACACTTATGCCCTATTACGTTGTTACGATATCCAAAATCTAAGACGATATCTAGTAGAGATGTTCCGATACCGGTACCAGTATCGGTATCGGCTTTGATACTGCCTAAAACGCTGGTATCGGTATCGGGAAGTACTGGAGTTTATGCACCGATCCAATACCACGTAATAAAGCCCTAAAAATTCTACGTTAAAGTAGTTTATGTTCTTTTTCCATTATAACTGACAAACTGCATAATAAAGTTCTGTGGCATTCATTGTTTGTTTGTTTATGTTTCACAAAGAGTTTAACCTGAGCCAGACCGACATACAAAGATAGAAATAATATCACATCCATACAGGGATAGTAGTATACAGTTGTTAAAACATAAAACATATGACACACTGGTATGGGATCGGTACTCGGTATCGGCCGATACGCAAGTTCAGGTATCAGAATCGGTATCAGGAAGCAAAAAATGGTATCGGGCCATCTCTAATATCTAGTCTCATATCACGATATCAATATAATATCAATATATTGCCCAGCTCTACTTTAGCTGCTCTAGACTACAGTGATGTGGAGAAACAACAGGTGTCTGTGTACCTGGAACGTAGCCCCTCTCGTGCCTCAAGCGCTCAACCATCTCTGGGATGTGCTGCTGGTGTCCGGCCTTGGCCAGAGTGAAGATGACCTGCATGACGTCCCTGTCCATCAGACTGCAGTCTGCACTCTCTGCTGCCTCCATAGTCTGACACAGAGAGGAGGAGTGAGAGAGTTTGGGAAGCAGGGAGGAACAGACGGAATGGAGAGATAGGAGTAGAGAAGGAAGAGAGATAGGGAAGAGAGGAACAGTAGGAAAGGGGTTGGGTGGGGGTATTCATTAGAGAGGCAACCATTCCTCATTAGATACAAACATGTATAAAATGTGCATCAGGGTCACCTTGACAACCAACTGAATAAACACACACCTCTTTTAAACTGTCCAGGTCTCCCTTTGCAGCGTAGGCATTAAGCAGTGCAACATAAGTGTCGGGACCTGGTTCAATTCCTGCTCCCCGCATCACGGGCAGGATGTTCTTAGCACTCTCGATGTCCCTGCACAGTGACAGATGACAGCTGGTTTAACATTTTATTATTTCAACACCAACACTTATTGTGAGCCAGTAAACACGGTATGCTGTAAGAGCAAAAGCTGTGACACTCACCCTGCACAAGCATGGCCTGTCACCAGGGAGTTGAAAACAGCCTCAGTGATGGGCAAATCTTTGCTCTTCATGAAACCCAAAATGGTGCTGAGAAAGGGGATAAGGAACGTTAAAATAAATCCAAAAAGGCACAACGTCTTTCTGTTTATAAAGACTAATAGTAGGTATTATAACAATCTGGGGTGGGAAAAAATAAATTCATAACTCATAACATACAAGCTGTACACACAATAAGCTTGACTGAAAATCAGCTTTTGAGAATGATGCTGTTTTGCAACCATCTGTCAAGCAGCAGATGTCAGAGCATGAACTCTGTTGTTAGTTGGTTCATGAGCAGAACACAAAGTTTGCTCACCTGGCTCCCTCGATATCTCCATTTTGGCAGTAGGCTGCTATGAGTCTCTGGTAGGTAACCTGTGCATAAAGCAAATCAAACAGAGCTTGAAATCACCAAATGTGTAGGAATTGTTAAAACATTAGAGCAGAGGTCTTCAACAGGGGGTCCGGGACCCCTAGGGGGTCCTCAGAGTTACTGTAGGGGGGGCCGCCAAATTATTATTATTTTTTTTTTATTCAAAAAATTTAAATGTCACATGAATCCAACATATTATTAGCAAATATAAATCAACCTATTTGTGAAAAAAGCTCACTGATGATAGGCTTACTATCCACAGACACAGTGAATCCTAAGGATTCACTGTGCCACATGTATGTTTAACATTAAAACATGATTTATAAAATCAACAATTATTTTAATAGCTTAGTATTCTATGCAAAAAAAATTATGTATAAAGGCTTTAGGCCGCCCTACACGTTATTGTAGTTTAATATGCAACTTAATTTTATACAATATGTAGTAGGGGATCCCTGCTCCGTCTTTCTTTCAGTTAAGGGGTCCTTGGCTTAAAAAACGGTGAAGACCCCTGCATTAGAGTGCAAAAGTGCTGCTCTGTTCCAAGTGTGGATCAGACAGGTGAGGTGCTTTTTTTTTTTTTTTTTTAAAGGGGATGTGAATAATTCATTTGCATTATCAACTACAATACACTGTATATCAACCAAAATCTTTTTTAGGGATGTTGGTTTCTCCATTGGCTCGGTTGTGGTTGATGAGTTCAAGCAAACAGAAATCTAACCAGGTCATGCTATTATTGTACCGTGCAGTGCAGTGCTTACTCTGTTGGGCTGGACGTTAGCTGATTCCATCTTGGCCAGGAAGTCAGTGGGGGAGAACTTGAACTCATTTTGCAGGTAAACCTTCAGCAAGGCGTTGTAGTGACTAACATCATACTGTGCACCTGCGGAGGACAATGTGCAAATCATCTACGACATATTCAGTCCCAGTATTCAATTCAGTCCCGGTCTTATAATATGAACTAAAGACTCCTCTTACAGTTTAAATATTTGAAATCATGGTTAAATATGTTTAAGTTCAGCAGCAGTGAACAACAAGATGGTACTCTGGGTAATAAGATGGTTAGGTTGTTGCCACTTCTACGGCCTCTTACCCAACTCCTGCAGCTTCTCCCACACACGGTGTGCCAGCTCAGAGCGCTCCTCCAGGGGCACCTCGGGCAGCAGCGACCCACAGCTACGCAGCAGTAACAAGGCCTGGTTACCACTGGGATAACCTGCAGACAGACAAGAACAGAAGGTGAGGGTGGATGTAGAAAAAAAAGAAAGAAGAGACTAGAGCGTCAGCTTGTCTAATTGCCAACTTTTCTGATCTCCTAAAGAGAAGAAATGGTGTTAGGCCTGCACGATTCGGGGAAAAATATGAATCACGATTTTTTAGCTTAGAATTGATATCACGATTTTCTGCCACGATTATGTTTATTGCACACATGAACCATGACAAAACAAAACAAATTGGCAGTACCAAACAGATTTTTTTTGGCATCTATAGCACATTGCGCATCACCACAACCCTGTAAACACAGAGGCTTCAATGAAGAGAAGGGAGAGCTTTGCAGCGCTTGAAAACCTTTTTTATACAGTCCATGTTTAAAACTCACAGAAGGAAGCAGTAGTGTTTGTGATGCAGTCGGCTCGTAAAATTAAGTGAGAATCAAAGTTATATTAAAAAAAAAAAAAAAATCAAAGTTACTTAAAAATTAAATCGTGAACTGGGTGAACCGAGATCACGATTTTATAACGATTAATCATGCAGGCCTAAATGGTGTCCTGCAAAACTTTGGCTGAGCTATCAGCAGTTTGATTACATGTTTAATAACAACGGAATGTCTCCACCTTCATCTGACATTCAACCTTAAATCCCCCTGATCACTGCTCTGCCTGCCTACCTGTCCTGCAGATATCATGGAAGATGCGGAGCAACAGGGTCTTGGTGATGCGACCGGTTCTCCTCACAGAGCTGTCCAGCTTGGCCAGAGCCCAGTCAAACTGCTGCGCCTGCTTGGACCGCACCGCAACGCTGGCCTCATCCTTCTGCTCTGTGGCCGCAACATAGTTACGCACACACCCCACTGCATATGGCCACACACGACTGCAGATGATTATGTTGTGACATTAGAGGGGGACAGAGATGGATGGAAGGAGTTAAAAGGGAAGAGATGGATAGAAAAGCATAAAAGAGAGAATGATAATTTAGAAAAGGAGAGAATGGAGGGAGGAGACAGGACAGAGAGAACAAAAACAAACAGATAATTAAAGTGGGTGAAGCACAGACAGATAAACATAGTTTTCTGTGGGTGCATGAGACATAAGTAGTATCAGCGGTAGAGCTGGGCGATATGGAGAAAATCATATATCACGATATTCCTGACCAAATATCTCGATGTCGATATTGCGATGATATTGTAGGCTTGACAATTGTTGCTTTAACAAAATGTTTTCACAATTTGATTTTAGATAAATAATCATCAATCATGTAGATATAATGACAAAGTGGGTAAAGGCAAATCATAAAACAGCTAGAACAGTCTGGTAAGTGAAGAAAATTACATTAATTTACTGTAATGCAGCCTTTAAAACCAGTAAAAGACAACCCTTATGCCATATCCCGATATTATGATTTTCAAAAGCTAAGACGATATCTAGTCTCATATCTCGATATCGATATAATATTGATATATTGCCCAGCCCTAATCAGCGGCATTCCTAAACTGAATAGCACAGGATGTGTTGAGTGCACAACAATACACATGTCAAAATAAGCAGTAACACAGATCCATCTCTGGATGCTCTGACTGCTTGGTATTTTGTTAAGAGCTATGACCTTGAGAGTCATAGTAGAAAACCCGTGGCTGTTATCCAGTAGCTTTTACATCAGCTGAGGTCAGTGTTACACTGCAACTTCATGATGAAATGCTAAATTTGACAGTAACTTTATCTGCATCACAGTATGACAACGTGCATTGCTGGTTACCAATGATGGGCCTTTTCCTAAAAGTTATCATGTATAGCTAGCTAATACACAGTATAGAAACAAACAAACGTATAGCTAACAGTAACATTATGAATACGGACCAAGTTAGTGTCATTATGAGACTGTGTGAGCATGACTTGGTTAACGTTACACAACATCTAAACATCACCTTGTGAAAACGGGAGCCATGTTTCTCTAATCAGCTAACTATTTACGTTTGCAGGCAATTTATTCACAGATAATGCCCATATGTCAGCACGCCACATTTTATAATGCAGCTCATATTAGTGTGGATACTTGTGTGTCTCTGGCTGTCATTGAGCCTCAATGACATATCAGCTTCACGCTCACGCGTGGATCACAGCTACACCGGCTAACAGAGTACGTGATACCTGGACGCGTTTCCCGAAGCAGGGCTGATTTGTCGGGAACAAACTCCGGTCACTCTGCCGCCGAGAGCTCCGCTGTACAGACGACTGAGTGTCGGCCCGTTACGTTTGGTCCCTGTGATCTGAAGCAAGCCCGAAGGCGAAAACTTGAGTAACCGGGCTGATCTCAAGAGCGCAGCCATGTTTTCTGTCGTACTGTGGAAGGGCATCCGCTCCACGTGACCGCTCAAAAGTACAGCCAGAGTACCGCGAGAGCACCGCGAGAGCGTCAGTTTGTCACACTCACAGGTCACCGTTCTCTTAATACATCCATGTAGATCACACACTCATTATAATCATCCATGGTGACACTGTGCCATGCAGTGATGGAAGAAGTAGTCAGACCTTGAGATTGAAAAGAACATGCTGTATATCATACAACTATTTTAGAAATATTCCCTATTCAGGGACCAAGCCAACTTTTCTGCACTTTATTAATGAATTTCATCAATATAGCACCATCTTATCTAATGTTAAAAACAAAAAAAGCCATTACGCCCTTTAAGTTATTAAATGATTATAATAGGATGCACATAACACAAACTCCGGCATTATAAAATGTAATCTTTTTTTATGGTCTTGTCTTTTTTTCTTTTTGTACCTTTTTGTACCTCTGTACAGAAGTTGTGTGATAAAGAGTGAAGAAAAGTACTTATAATATACATATATAATATACATATTTTACTTAAGTAAAAAGTAGCAATACCACAGTGTACAAATACTCTAAGTGAAAGTCATGCATTTCAAATATTTATATATCAAAATATACTAAATATACTACAGCATAACCTTAAGTTTTCTTCTGTTAAACTACATTCTTATTTTAATTACTGTAAATTATGCAAAAACCCATATAACCAAACAAAAATAAAGTCATTGTCCAAGGCATCTTTTTCAACTTACACATACAGTACTTAGTATCTTCAAATTGTATGAGCAAACAGTCCAAGAAAAATGTAAATACCTACATAAGCAAATACTCCATTGCTTTTTGTCAATTTATTTACTATTGCTTGTCATAATCTAATACTCTAGTTCTGTTTGGCTGTGCTTGTTAAACTTTTAAACTATACTTCCAATATGTAATGCAAGAAATCATTAAATACAAATGTCTACTTATATTGTATTGTAGAACCTTTATTTACATCACTAAACTCATGCCGACACATTGTTTAACCGTATATTAAGAGCAGACCAGTGATGACCCTTTAGCTGTTGAATTTCGCATTGAGAAAAGGTAATTTATTCATCGTTTTTTTTATTACACCATGAACTTTTACAAACAGTAATATGTTCAAGTAGGACTTCATTATCTCAGTTCTTCAATTAATTTACTATTCACTTTGTTCTTCCCTTTCTTCAAGTTCTTATCAACTACAGTCTTTGCTTCCTGCATGCTGCTCCTAACACTCTCTCTTTTACTGTGTTCGTTCCACAACTCAATAGCTAGCCTACGAATCCTGTGTGCATTGTCCAATACCCAAGCTTGAAAGAATTCACACTTCTTGCTTGCCAGGAAGTACTTATGTCTCCTTGCTCCTTCCTCCCCCTCTTTAGAAAGGGCCGTTCTGGCCTGGGAGAGCACTGAGCGAAGCTGACTCAAGGCTGCTAGGCAGTATCCTGTAGCATCCTTTCTGTCTCGGCCAGTCATGATGTGAGCTATGGCTTCCACCGCCCTTGCTGGGGCAAGAGGATCATCCTTGTCGAGGTAACCTCCACCCAAAATGAGAGTTTCTCCACCGTCTAAGGCCTCTTGGACAGAGTTGAACACCCTGCTGGAGTTCAGTGCCTCAGACAGAGCAAGAATCATGTCACAGAACTCAAACAACAGTGAATCAGTGTCATTGTTAAACAGGCACAGAGTGAAGGTGTAGCCAAAAAGTGCATTGACCAAACCATAGCAAACAAGGGGAGATGGGTTTGCACATAAGGAACTCAACTTTGGAATTTTTGCAGAAATTTGAGGGACACTGGGAAAGGTTGAACTTCCCTTTCTGGTTTCCTTTTTGTTTCCTCCTTTAGTCTGTCTCAACTTTGTAGCTGATTTCCCCCGATGAATGATTGTGTGACTCTGAACCATTTCTTGTGATGTCTTGACTTCATCATCAACTTCCTGTTCATTCATAGTTGTTGAATCTTCCTTCTCAAGTTTGCTCGCTTCCTCCTTAAGCACCTCCACCAGTGCTCTCCCTCCATCCTCATGCTCCTCCCACCACGGCTTCCACAGGGGAACCAGCCCGCCAAGAGCTCCATCCTTTACTAGACCCATAAACATATCTTTCTCTTTACTGTTGAGAACTTCCCACAGCTCCTCTTCTGACAGTTTGTCAATATTCAGCCCTGAGAGCCGATCAGCCAAGTCCAGCTCCCCTTCTGCTCCTTCAGCGCCCTCATCTATGTCTCCATGCAGCAGCTGCCCTTCTCCAATCTCTTCAAGTTTTCTCAAAATAGCCTCAATCTCTGTTGCACTCTCTTCTCCAGACTGTTGAAGCTCTGCTAACCTGGAAAGGAGCTCCACAACCTGCACTTTCTCTGTTGCCTCTCCTGCCCCTTCATCTGCGTCATCTGACACAATACCAGCGTCCCTCAACAAACTTTCCATCCCCCCATCTGTCTTTTCCGCCTTTTGTCTGAGTCCCACAAGAATCTCCTGCATTTTATTTCTCCCTTCACTTTCTGTTTTCCCCATATTCTTCAGCTCCTGTAGAACGGACTCCTTGTAAAACTCCTCCGAGCACAAGGAGTGATCTGGGCTCTGGTAGCAAGCTAAGCCACAGTAATGCAGGTTACACCGAGGGCAGGTGTAACAAGAGGGCTTACAGTTACACAACATGCAGACTGCACTCCTGGCGTTACTACCATCCTCTTCCTCGTGTGTCTTGGCTGGCGTGAGAAACTCCTCTTGTGTAGCAGCTACTCTAGACGGGAGAAGAACTCCGTCTCTGGTCACTGTGTCGGGCTCTGTGTCAGTCCACTCCTCCTTTGGACCGATGTCTGTCAGAAGACTCCTGACAGACGGAGGAAGTCTCCGTCTAATTATTGGATTCATTAGCGGTTGAACGGGTATACACGATGTTGTAGCAAAAGGAAGAGAAAGTTGTAAGGTCTCAAGTCCGAAAGGTGTAACCTAAGAATTTTAGAGATGAAAATTAGAGTGGTTAGTTAGTAGGGATGTATGTAATCCTTAGTTACATTTCTGTCACAAAGTGGATTTGACAATTTGAGGTGCTAACGTTGGCTACAAACATACGTAGCGTTACATCCGTAAACCGCTTTAAAGTCACTTTAAAGGTCGCCAAGAAGGCTTTGCTAGCAACGTTCAATTTTCGTTCAAAGCTTTCTTCAGCGTTAATAGCTTAAAGAACAAACTGTACTTACTTCCCAGCATTTAGCTACACCATAGACTGAATATGATTTACACCAACGTTGCACGTTTGTTTTCTCAATCAAGCCGCCATGTCGCCTGTTGATGACGTTTGGTCGACTTAAAGTCGCAGTTTCTTTTTTTCGGTAAAACATACACTGCTACTCTTACTACTACCAATCATCACTACAACAATTTAATTGTAAGAAAGGGAATGTCCATGGCCTACTGAATGTCTGTTTGTTTACATTGTTTAATAAAGAATTAAAAAAAACTACCACAACTACTACTACTACTCCTATTAGTGATGATGATGATGATGATGATGATGATGATGATGATGATGATAATACTAGTGATGATGATACAACTACTACTACTAATAATAATAATAATAATAATTTCTTAATAATAATAATAAGAAGAAGAAGAAGAAGAAGAAGAAGAAGAAATAGGAAACTTTGAAACTCAAAAAGGATTTTATTTATGAAATTTGGAGCCTATAAGTTACCTAATGAGTTGTCATACTACCACCAACATTATATATCATTACTATCATCTATAATATATAGAACATTATTATGTGACAGTAATTGTATTTTGGGAAAAAAAAATTGAGGATTTTTGTTTTTTTTCACACGGCAATACTTTGTTGAAAATAAAGTATAACAATTGTTCAACTTGAAAAATTGCCATTTGGCTAATCTACAAACTGCCACCATTGTTTCTTTGTTATTGTATCCATTTAGTTCTCTAGAAACCTAAAACTGGTTAAATGTTTATTGTAAATTGCTAACCAACTGAGTAAACAATTCTATATACAGTGAGGAGAACAAGTATTTGATACACTGCCGATTTTGCAGGTTTTCCTATTTACAAAGCATGTAGAGGTCTGTAATTTTTATCATAGGTACACTTCAACTGTGAGAGTCGGAATCTAAAACAAAAATCCAGAAAATCACATTGTATGATTTTTAAATAATTAATTTGCATTTTATTGCATGACATAAGTATTTGATCACCTACAAACCAGTAAGAATTCCGGCTCTCACAGACTTGTTAGTTTTTCTTTAAGAAGCCCTCCTGTTCTCCACTCATTACCTGTATTAACTGCACCTGTTTGAACTCGTTACCTGTATAAAAGACACCTGTCAACACTCAATCAAACAGACTCCAACCTCTCCACAATGGCCAAGACCAGAGAGCTGTGTAAGGACATCAGGGATAAAATTGTAGACCTGCACAAGGCTGGGATGGGCTACAGGACAATAGGCAAGCAGCTTGGTGAGAAGGCAACAACTGTTGGCGCAATTATTAGAAAATGGAAGAAGTTCAAGATGACGGTCAATCTCCCTCGGTCTGGGGCTCCATGCAAGATCTCACCTCGTGCGGCATCAATGATCATTAGTAACACACTACACCGTCATGAATTAAAATCCTGCAGCACACGCAAGGTCCCCCTGCTCAAGCCAGCGCATGTCCAGGCCCGTCTGAAGTTTGCCAATGACCATCTGGATGATCCAGAGGAGGAATGGGAGAAGGTAATGTGGTCTGATGAGACAAAAATAGAGCTTTTTGGTCTAAACTCCACTCGCTGTGTTTGGAGGAAGAAGAAGGATGAGTACAACCCCAAGAACACCATCCCTACCGTGAAGCATGGAGGTGGAAACATCATTCTTGGGGATGCTTTTCTGCAAGGGGACAGGACGACTGCACCGTATTGAGGGGAGGATGGATGGGGCCATGTATCGCAAGATCTTGGCCAACAACCTCCTTCCCTCAGTAAGAGCATTGAAGATGGGTCGTGGCTGGGTCTTCCAGCATGACAACGACCTGAAACACACAGCCAGGGCAACTAAGGAGTGGCTCTGTAAGAAGCATCTCAGGGTCCTGGAGTGGCCTAGCCAGTCTCCAGACCTGAACCAATAGAAAATCTTTGGAGGGAGCTGAAAGTCCGTATTGCCTAGTGACAGCCCCAAAACCTGAAGGATCTGGAGAAGGTCTGTATGGAGGAGTGGGCCAAAATCCCTGCTGCAGTGTGTGCAAACCTGGTCAAGAACTACAGGAAACGTATGATCTCTGTAATTGCAAACAAAGATTTTTGTACCAAATATTAAGTTCTGCTTTTCTGATGTATCAAATACTTTAATTACTTAAAAATCATACAATGTGATTTTCTGGATTTGTTTTAGATTCTGTCACTCACAGTTGAAGAGTACCTATGGTAAAAATTACAGACTTCTACATGCTTTGTAAGTGGGAAAACCTGCAAAATCGGCAGTGTATCAAATACTTGTTCTCCCCACTGTATGTGTTCCATGAGGCCTTACCAGTGGCACTCCGCACACAGATGAATGGCTTGTTTAGTCCAAATTAAGAGTTGATTCCTAAAATGAGCTTATCCATAGACTTCCCTGGCAACTAAATGACAAACTGAAACTCGACAGTAATCACTCATCACAGGCATGTATGCATGTCACAGTCTGACTAACTGTCCCTTCATAACTTTCTGTCCATCTGTGTACACATTATGCATGTCTATCTATATGTGTGTCTTCCTGACTGTGCGGTGTGTCTACATCTCCCGTGGGGCTGTTTGCTATGAGGTGATTGTCTCCTGCAGGGGGTCAAGCATGGTAAAGGTCACGCAGGTGGGGAGTTGTCAGATGGCTGTCCACCCCTCACTGGGCCAAGGGGTTCCCATGCCGCCTGTCAGAGCCCGTGGGGAAAGGGGGAGGAGGAGGGGGGTCTGAGGTCGACGTGTGCCATGCCGTCTTGGCCCCGCCCCTGGCTGCCGTGCCAGTAGTCCTGGGTGGGGTGCTGCCTCCTCGTGTCTCCTTTATTCTTCCCTGGCATGTCCTGTGACATGTTAGTACCCCCAACACTAAATCCACAAGCTTACTGACTGACTGTTAGACTTATATGTAGTAAAGCCGAGTCTCATCCAGGTTAGGAAAGCTTTTTGTCCTCTTTGCATGAGTCATTTTTGCTTTTAATCACAGACAGGAAAAGATAGGTATGATATGTATTAACCGGGCAGAACTGGACAGCAGCGGTTATATGGTGGGTTATAATCACTCAGAAACCAGGACACCACAGTGAAATTTTTGCAATAAAAACCTACATTTATACCCTTTTGCATAAATATAATCTCACAATTATTTTATTAAATGTCCCATGTCATCTTACAAGAAATGATATACCGGTATATTTTTCCCTTCAAAAAATAACATATCGTACATCCTCCATTATCCATCACACACGTGGCCCCCCTATACACACTAACACACATCATTAGGACCCCTGTGGTGTCAGTTAAGATTCAAGAAAATCCAATTTATGATGAGTATGAAATAAAACTTCTGATATACAGTGTAATACATGTGAAGCTCAGTCCATGCTCTTATGCCTTCCTACACTAATTTCCCGGGTCATGAAAGTGTTTAGATTTTACAGTAAAATGTGATTGAGATTGGAGTGCAAGAAAACAAACCCAGAAAATACAGTACAAACACACACTCACACACATCCCGCTTTCTGCCACCAGCTGATACGTGACAGGGAACAGGCTCTGCCTTTTGGGCATGTCCAGCCCTGGCATGTCTACTGTACAGCAGCGGGGTGTGTGTGTGTGTGTGTCTGTGTGTGTCTGTGTTTGTCTGCAGTAAAAGAGAGTAGACCTATGTTGATTTAGAGTGTTCTGTCACCTGTCAGCCCCAAAAGGATCTAGCATTATAGGACACCCAAAAGGGAGACTGTAAGTATTTGTGTTTGTGGGGGGTGGAAAAAATGTCCTGTCTGTGTCTCATGTCCAGTTTTTATGTGAGCACCCAAAAGCAAGTGTTTCCGTTTGACTGACTTTGCACGTACAATCAAACTTTTTTCTCTCCTCACAATACTTTGGGGACTTTGTGATGATAAAATGGCTGTAATCGCACCTGTTGTGCACAGTATAAGACATGAAACAAAATGAGATACATGTAAGTTTATTTAATCAGGAAAGAACACCTCAATGATTAAAATCTCTTTTTAAGGAGTGCCCTGGTTTGCAGCAGCACATGGAACATACTGTCAAACACAGAGGTTGCATTACATATAACATACTTAAAAGAGAGGAGTAGAAGGAAAGTACAAAAAAAGATAAATAACAGGAGTCAATATACAATTACAAAAACATTGAAACAGATACACAAAAGATTTATATATATATATATATATAAAAAATAGATATATTGTATATAAAAAAATAAAACTGAAGACATTGGTCTAGACAATATTAAAGAGAGCAGAATACAGTATGAAAGCTTCTTTTCTTTGAAACGTAGTGTATTTATAAATTCTTTGAGTGTAAATAGTACTTCTCTGTGTTATTTGGAATAATAAAATTGCATAAATATGAAGCTAAGATGCTGAGGATAGAGTGTACCAATGTCTGTGAGCGTATCTCCTTCACCCTCTCATCCTCCTTTCATCTCTCCTTCATATACCTTTTTCATGAATGAACCCAAGAATGTAAGCTCAGCTCCCCAGCATGAAAGCATCAATGTACTCCTTTAATAATTCATTTCCAGGATCTATTATTTACCTATTATTATAAGGCTTCACTGTTTCTCCACAGACCTCCTCCTCTCTCCGTCTCCCTATCTTCCTTCCTTTAATTGACAACCTTTGCCAGGTCACTCAATCCATACAAACAAATCCCTATTTCCTAGCTCCTTGATCTACCTTAACCAGTAGACTCTCTCTTTGAGTGTATGTGTCTGTATGTATCTGTGTGCTGGGTGCAGTGTGGCGTGTGATGTGCTAAAACACAGGTAGATGGAGCGGTAGCCTCTCAGTGACCTAAAGCGGCTGCTGACAGCAGTGACAGTAGAAACAAGCAGGAAGAAGAAAAAAGAAACCTTGCAGCACTCTAGAAGTCAACCTTCTCTCTGTCTCTGTCTCTCTGGACCCAGGCAGGAAATAGAGGGTCCAATGTATCACAGTAGCCTACACCAGTAATTTCCTGTACTACTATTTTTTCTACACCCGCGATTTCATGTTATTTTAGCAACTCCAGCTTATTCAGTCAGTCATGTACTGGGTATCTCACTTTTCTCTCTCTCTCACTCCATACCTCCCCCTTTTGATGTGTATTTGTTTAATAAATAAGAGTATTATTGTGATCGTCAATAAGAATGCAATACACAGTTTGAATTAGATCTAAAATAGCTTACTTTGGTCTCATTAATCTGTTTCCTTTAATTGGTGTAATTTATTATTATTAAGTTTTTATGATGAAATCTTTTATCTGATTGTATTAGAAATTGCATTCATGATTTTATAAGTGCAATATTTTATATCTTTTCTATGTTGTTTGTCTGTAACTAAAAGTTACAGTCTTTTTTATCTCAATGAGGCTTTCCTGGCTAAATCAAGGTTAGATAATATATACATATATTATATATACATACATATATAATAAATACATTTAACGTAAAAAAAAAAATCACTGATTATAAAACCCTGATAACAATGTGTGATTGAGAGGTCAGGAAGGTAGGCTTATACAGCAGCCCTCTCCCAGATAAAAAATGAAAAACAACAAGATAAAGAACATTAGCATAATTGTTAAAAAGTAAGAAAATAATTGTGTGGAAAGTATTTAGTTGTTATATTATATGGCACAAAACAGAGAGGGTCTTTTCTTTCAGACTGGGCTCAAGCTTGTAGAGTTTTCATAATAGCAGGTTGTGGAACAAGCAAAAAGGCATTGGGAATAGTACATGCTTATCCTCTTCAGAAAAGTGACAGACATGACAAAAACATGTGGAGCGATGACATTCAAACCCCTTTACAAGCAGCAGCCAGTCATTACGAACTCATGCTGTGCAGCCAAACATTGTTCAAACACTAACTTTATTTAAAATTATAGTGGAGATCCCAAAGTTTCTAAAGATACCAAATACGCCTGTGTCAGGCTGGGAAATGTAAAAACATCTAGTATATTCGTATATGATGAATAATATACAGTATATGAAATAATATAAAGATATCACCAATAATATGTTGCATATGTTGTCTTTCTTATTTCTTCTTTCTCTTTCTTTAAGCCTAACCTCTCTCTGTATTCTCATGGCTGGTATTGTAAAAAAAAAAAAAAAAAAGAAAAAAAAGAGTGAGACTTCCATGTTTTTCCCTCTACTTCCCCATCTTCATCACACCATTCCCACAGGAGCAAACCTGAGACTGACTGTGTATCGGTGTATCACCCGCCTCCATCTGTCTAACCTCCGGCCCCGCCTACTTCCATCCCCACGAGAGGGAGCAGCAGATCAAGAAAAGGGGAAGAATGGAGGAAGGAGCAAGGGAGCGAAAGAGAGAAGTGTGCCTGTGTCCCAAAGGATTGGTCTCTGTCTGTCTAAATCAGGAAGTGAGAATGTGACGGCAGGAGAGGCAGAGCAGAGACATCCCTTCAGTGTGTTTGTGTGTGTGTGTGTGTGTGTGTGTGTGTGTGTATGAACCTTGTTGAGCTGAGGTGTCATATATGTGAAGATCACAGTTTCAAGCTAGTGGCAACCAGGGATGACGCTCTAAATCACTAAAATGCCAGAGACAACTGTGCTGTGATATGTTGTGAGAGACTATGTGTTTGTGTGAATGTGTGTGTGTTTGTGTCTTTTGGGACATTTGATGGAGATTAATACCACTTTTAGAGTCTGAAAGTGAAAATGTTATCAAGTATGTCACCTTGGAAAAAAAGAGTGACATTGTGTACACCTGATGTACACACACACACACACACACACACACACACACACACACACACACACACACACACACACACACATACACACTGAAGGGATGTCTGACTTACCCACCACAGTCAGTTGAACTCAAGTACCCTTTCTTCAACACCTGTCATGTTCCAAATGTGTTGATTGAAATGGATTTCAGATGCTATTTAACACTAAATTAAATGTTTTTTATATAATTGAACTAATGTTTGGGTTGGTTTGGTAAATTGCATTTTTACTACTTCCACTTGGAGCTGCAGAAGCGGACTCGACATTTATCCTTTACCTTTTAGCTAACTTTTTAAACTGTTTTCTAATTTAAGCTAAACTATTTCAAACATTTATCTGATACATTTAATGAAAGCTATTTCTGTTTATTCAGTTCTTTTATCAAACTTTTCATCAATTCATTTAGCTGTCTATTTAAAAAAAAAATTCCATTGCTTCTAGCCAACTGTTTCAACTTTATCCATTACTTTTTTCTATCTATTTCACCCATTTGTCTATTAATTCTAGCTCATTGTTAAACCATTTATCCATTACTTTTAGCTAACTATTTCAAATGTTTAGCCATTACTTCTTAACCATGCATTACTTTTATCTAACTACTTCTTCGCTAGTTTGAAAAGTAGTTTCACAGTCAATCACAACACATATTCAGATGTTTATTTCTGTGTTTACAAATTGGCTGGAATCTACAATCTTTCCACATATCACCTTGTAACTTAAGTCCCCTCTTTGAGTACAGGAGTACCCCTGGTTGGGAATCACTAATTTAGATCTTGTATCTATGGCATATATATACACACACACACAAACTGTGTGGATGAATAATTAGATAGACACAGGACTGTCTCTCTGTTTCCCCCTCACATATAAAGCTACATGAATGTAGGCCAACTCACTGTCGGCTTCACTTCCCTTTCAGCGCAGTCAAAACAACACACTAGCCGTTGTCTCCTCTTGTTCATCAACCTCTATCTATCTCTTGTTACCTCTATCTATCTTTAACTCTCTGTTTCATGAGGTGTGAGTCACAAAGAATTGCCTAGCAGATCAACAAAACATGCTGCTCCTGTGATCAGGCAGCACTTTCACAGTGACGTTGATACAGTTATAGTCACATCATTATATCCGTATTAGCAGGGAAAACCCTTCACGCTCCAACACCTACATGCCTTCACCGCATGCTATCTCCAGCGCCTGATGTGTGTTCTAACTCATTTACTCTTAGTGTGTGTCCCTGCCTTATTCTAGCTTGACAGATGAAGCTCGACACATATTCATAGTATGATCAGCATAATGATGTTTATCAAAATGTATACCCAATCTGCTATTCTGTATGTAGCACACGGCAGATAGTTCTTTTTAAATTGGGAGACCACTAAAGAAGTAGCTAAGTCATTGTATAGACATAGAGGTAAAGAGCCTGTCCACAATCCCCTGAGTTTTTTTATATACTGTAAAAAGAAAAGTTTTGCTACATTTGCTACTAAATAACAAAATAGTGATTCAAACTATACCCACAATAAAGTATGTACTGTACATTGACTGTTAGCATTTGCTGTAATACCAGAAGAGTCTATAGCCATCCAAGAAGCTCTGATAGACCATGCAGAACAACACTTAAAGCTAAATGCTAATGTCAGCATGCTTAAATACCCACATTGATGATGTTTAGTAGGTAATGTTTACCATGTTCACTATTAGTTTAGTATGGTAGCATGCTAACATTTGTGAATTAGAACTAAATACAAAGTGCTGTTTAGGCTGATGGGAATGTCGTTGTCTTTGCAGGTATTTGGTTATAAACTAAACTAAAATTCCAACAATGGAGAGAGAGAGAGAGTTTTGGAAACAGTTAAATATAATAATCCATATCCATGTAATTGTCTCTGAATTTATTATGTATATACACCAAATGGCTAGCCTAGCAATCTAGACGCACCCTAGCGGCAGCAAATGTAATTTGCCAACATCTTGATGTGGGTCTGGCTTGTCAGGCTACCAAATGGCTGTTGATAATGAGCATTTGTGTTACATTTTTTAGACTTCATGCTGCCCTATTTTGATTAATTTACATTTTACATCCCCATGTTTTTTATTATGTGAAGCTCTTTGCTTTCTTTCAAATCTGATCGCAAGTCCAAACTTGGATGATAAATGAAAGCATCAACCAATCTATTACTCTTATAACCAAACCTGCATGTTGCCTGATTGCATCAAGAGCCCCACTTGCATCATTATGATATTTTTTATTGTTGTTATTTTTGGTCAAATGTTGCATAATAATGTGAAACAGTTAAATACAGGTGAAATATCATTAAATATGATCAGTTAACAATGGAATAATTTGAAAGCAAAGATCACACAAATACCCACACACACTGAACAGGATACTTGCGTGTATACCTTGAAGACAAGGTAAGGTAACACAATAGAGGAACTCTATCAAATATCGAGAAGGGAGAGGGAAACACTTGACATTTTAGGCATGCACATAATCACATACTCTTACTGTGTTAGTGTTAAGTGGAAAGGTTGTGTGTTAGTGTGTTTGACAGCTCTCCGACCCTGGCTGCAATGTTGACATTAGTGGACCAGGACACATCACCTCTGCTTTGGGAAAAGGCCTACGGTGAGCCTGCCCTTAAGAACAGCACGGGGTTCTCTGAATGTGAGTGTGTGTGTGTGTGTCTGTGTGTGTGTGTGTGTGTGTGTGTGTGTGTGTGTGTGTGTGTAGTTTTAGTACATATTTACAGTCCCTGTTAAAGTAAAAGTACCACAGACATTGACAATGTAGCACATGCTAATGCCTGAACAGATTAATTTAAAGCTCTACAATGCATATTTGTGTGTTTCTGTGTGTGTATTAAAAGCCTATATATTAACAATGGCTCTACAGTAATTCACAGCATCTCAGGTTAAAAATATTTTTATTAATATTTTTATATTATGTTAAAAAACAAAACAGACATTTTTGAAAACTTTCCCCTCTCTAATCTCCTCTTTCAGCCATTTGCATGATAGCTTTATAGCACAAGGAGCCTCAGCCTCCTCAGAGTGTTGATTTTTATCTTGTGCAAGCCTGTTGTTGACTTCACTTTCTCATGGCTGTCCGGAAATCAAATCCAATCAAGTTTTTATATTCCACAAATTGTCACCGTGCCAACTCTGGAGGATTGAGTGAATGGAAGAGGACAGCGAGATGCAAACAAACAAGCATGTAGATAAACAGCCCAACGCTGATGTCAACAACATGCCTGTCATTGTCAGAGCAGACACAGGCCCTCTCAACCGTGACATGCAATTGGTACGCAGGAAAAGAAGAAAAGGTCAACAAAATGATACAGAGCAAACTAATGGGGAAAGGAATTCATACATCTGAAATCTGCCTCAACACTAACATTATGACTAACATACATAACTCATTATTTTTCTTTCATTGTCTCCTGTCTGTGTGTGTGTGTGTGTGTGTGTGTGTGTGCGCGCGCGTGTGTGTGTGTGTGTGTGTGCGTGCTTCACGTGCGTTTGTGTGAGGTGAGCACATATGTATGAAGTCCAGAGCTCTCTTTTGATATATGTGGTGTGGAATGTCAGGCATGTCTCGTTGCATTAGGGAGCGGTGAGGAGGACACTGCCTGCCATTGCGCTCCGATGAAGGCGCCTCAACAATGGATACTACACTCCCACCACCCTTCTACCCCCCAGAAGCCTTGGCAGTTATCAGTTAGACTGGGGACAGTTGGGGGTGGGGTTGCCTGTGAATATAATGGCCTGGGGCGATGCGAGAGAAGCAACTTTTCGAGAACTGATGAAGGCCGAGAGAGAAAGCAGTTTTGCGTTGAAGGCGATGATAGTGTGAAATGTTCTCTGTGGCAGCTTATTGCCTGTATACTGTTGTTCATTGGCAATGTGCAATGTTGCTGTGTTGCAGCTTTGTGATTCCGCTCAATTTACAGTCTATGCTCTCAGGCCTCAGCATCACCTAGGCTTCTTTTATTAACAAATATTTCTGCTTAACTTACTTATAGGTAGAATTTGTCTTCTATCTGTCTTTACTATTTTTTCCTTGTATGATTCTCTTTCATTCCCCCATCAATGAAACCACAACTTCTTCCTCTTTTCCTCTATCTCTTGGCTTCGCTTAGATCTCCTCCTGACCTTTGACATCCATCCATACATCTACCAGCCCTTTGGTGTCTTGTCCATCTCTGTATCTGTCTCCTGTCTAGCCTCAAGTTATACTCTTAATACCAATCTCCATCTTATCCTCAACCCTTGCACCTCTCTATCCTTGGGCCTGTTGGCTGCAGGTGGATGTAGCAGGTCTGTCACAGGGTGGCGAAGCTGTCATTCACTGTGTGCATGTATTTACGTGTGTGTGTGTGTGTGTGTGTGTGTGTGTGTGTGTGTGTGTGTGTGTGGTCAGAGGGGTGTGAAGGCAGCTGTCACGCTGTCTCAGGATCATATGCTGGCTGTCAGACATGCTCTGAAGTAACTGACATCCAACCAGCAAAACACACACACACACACACACACACACACACACACACACATACACATACACACACAGACACACGTGTGAGAACACAGTACCAAAATCTTTATTTTATACATTCAATCAATATGACAATTTTGACTTTAAAATTATGCTTTATTCAACTTTAATATTTTTGACACATATTCTTCTGTCAAGAAGTGGAAATGAAAACTGTTTTCAGTTAGCATTCAGCAACATATTAAACTTTTTCAATATTCAATATTAATAAACGTTTTACAGAAGCCCACATGGTGAAGCACCAAAGGCTCATTGTTCCATTTTCATGAGGGATAGTAGGATGATCTAGTAATTAATCAAACATCTACACATTTGATGTGCTGAAGTGTCCTTGAGCAAGACACTGAAACCCTGCCAGCTCCAGGGATGCTGACCCTGCTCTGTAACATCTGTTGACAGAGGTCAAGTGACGAGAAGAGTTCCCTTAAGGATCAGTAAATTACATTTTTTTAAATTTATTATTCATGCCTGTCCCCATGCCTGTGTGTTGAACTGTGGGAATGGAGGAACACTTTATAATAACCATTGTTAATAAATGGTAAATTGGTAGTTAATTAATCGTTAAGCTTTTAAGTACAAATCCGGTGCAAAATGAACCTAGGGGTTAATAACACATGTGTACCGAGTCAACCGTTCTCTGGGATATGTTTTCATGCTAATTGAATGTGAGGGTCCCTACATGTAAACCGAAGCATTGAGAACTTCATGTTCACGTATACATGCGGGCGCCATCTTGGGAAAACAGTCATGACCAGTCGAACGACGAATGCCGTGCAACCAGTAACATAGCTCAAGCACGGCGTTCGTCGTTCAACTGGTCATGACTGTTTTCCCAAGATGGCACCCACCTGTATACGTAAACGGTACTGTCTTTATAAACTATCTTTTTAATAAACTGTCTGTACACTTACAAAGTTCTCAATGCTTCGGTTAACATGTAGGGACCCTCATTGTGCTACAGTGGAAGTGTGGTGCTATTTTGAGCCTTGTTAGTGGTATAAAAATAGCGACTTCTTTTTACTTTACCGTGCCCCGACGACTAGCTTTATAAGCTAATTAGCGGTTTGCGATAAAACTGGTCACATTCGATTAGCATGAAAACATATCCCAGAACGGTCGACTCGGTACACATGTGTTATTAACCCCTAGCTTCATTTTGCACCGGATTTGTCCTTTAAGCACGTGCCTCTTCGATACGGGTTGATTGCCTGATACCAAGTTTTTTTCTCACCACTTTATCTAACTATGAGTTCAATTAGGCATAGCACGGCTGCGTTTCATCTAGAGATTCGGTGTGTCCCCTTTTTTCGTCTAGCCGTCATACATCCAGGTAGCGATGCGGTACTGTTAGGTGTACTGTAAGACCCACTGTGTTTTAATGTGCTGGGTAATATCATTTTTCTCGATGTGCTACATTAAAATGCGACACACCTTACAAGAAGCGTGGAGGTTGTCGACATGACTAGGTAAGGTGCATGTAAATTGTTGCGCCCAACACTGTTGAAATTTACAGCTATATTTTGATTTCTTTGCGGGAACACCGCCTTTACCTGCCATTTTTATTGGCTCGCTTTCGGGTCTGAACTTTCTGCGAAGCTTGCGCAACTGGGTTATAGGTTGCCAGGTTGAGGTGACAAACGGGTTGAAATTTGTATATGGTGTGTGGATTGTGTGAATAGGATGCGTTTCATACAAGATCTGGCAACTGGTCAACATTAGACAAACATATTGGTCCGATTATTTATAAAGGAGTTTGGGCCATGCAAATTACGGGAGTTTCCAGGGAGAAATAACAAACCAGAAAGGGGTCCGGGAGATAGGGCTAAAATACGGGATAAACCTGGGAAAAACGAGAGCGTTGGTAGGTATGATGTAGGGTGGACAGAAAACAGTTTTAGGTGGATGACAACTTTTCGGTAGCCGGTAAACCGCAATCAATGGGCCTTCTAGTTCTAGGGATGCAGCAACTCCCCGCCACTGCAGCTGTACTGTGCATGCGGGGGGAGATTCCTCAAATTTTTAGAAAGATAGTTATTTTATTGTTAACAAACAATAAAATAATGATTTATAATGTTTACTAATTATTAATAATGTTATAATGTATGTTATTTTATTATTAGTTTAGTGTAATAAAAAATAATCAGTTTATAAATGTAGGTAGACGGTTAATACTTTGTCAATGGTTAATCATTGTTTTGTTAACCATCTATAAACATTTGGATAGCTATTATAAAGTTGCAACTAATGCTTATAATAAATAGTTAATCATTAATTCGTTTTTTGACAGTTTATAAACGCTTTCTTAATCATTAACAAATACTTAATATGCTGTATAGAATGTTATGATTTGGGCAACAAAAACTGTTAAAATAACATAAATTATAGCATAATTAATAATTAATAAACATTATTAATGATTTTGTTGTTAACAGTAAATTAATTATTAATTTAAGTTTAATTAACTGTCAATTTACCATTTATTAGCGATAATTATTATAAAGTGTTACCAAAGAATGAGCTTAGCCAACGATCACTGCACCAAACCTCTGCTGTCACTTTTCAGATTGTGTATATGTGTGCATTAATGCATGTGTGTTCACGTCTGCATGTAAGTGTGTGTGTTGTGGGATCTCTTAGAAGAAGGTCCCCCATCTCTTCAGTCCCTGGTTCAGGTAAATAACACACCACTGGGCACACCATCGATTCCCCCCGCCTACCCCCCACCCCCCACCCCCCAACACACACACACACACACACACACACACACACACACACCCACCACATCATCTCCTTCTCATGTGCCCCATTGATCCCACACACTTTTCTCTTCTCTTCATTTGGAAATGCCTGCACAGTACTTGGTGACTGTGTGTGTGTGTGTGTGTGTGTGTGTGTGTGTGTTTCTGATGTCCAGTGACACAGGGGAGGCGGCAGGTCTCCATCGGCCACAGCACAGCTGTCGTTTCAGGTTAGTGCAGGCGAGAGGTGGCTGCGGGATGAATAAGTGAAGAAGCTGCAGACTGGACTCATGTTAAATGTAGAAAGGCAAACGGACCAGACTGCTGTTGAGCTCTGTGTGTGTGCGCGTGTATGCATGTGTATGTGTCTGTGTATGTGAAACAGAGAGCGAGAGACTGTGTATGACTCTACATGCACACAAGGGCACTACAGAGGACCTGCTGCCTGTCCCGCAGAGCTTCCAATTAGCACACACCACTACACCAAGACACACGCAGACACACACACACACACACACACATACAAAAACACACACTGAGGACCCTAGAGAGAGGCCTCAAACCTGCCTGTCAGCTGCTGTTAGATCACACCACACTGGGCCGACACTACAACACACACACACACACACACACACACACACACACGCACACACACACACGCACACAAGCACGCACGCACGCACACACACACACAAACACACACACGTGAATGCAAATTTACACTGAGATTAAGATTACTGTAATAAAGATTACTTACATATTCATCTGAACGAATGGATAACAACGACATCAAATATAATTCAAAGTGTATTAATAGAATTACAAACGGCACAGTCGGAAAATTTATAAAAGTTTCTCAAATTTCTCTGTAATCCTCTGATCGAATGCAGCAGGGAAACATCTGAAGGTCTACGTGAAACACACACACACACACACACACACACACACACACACACACACACACACACACACATATACAGCATTATCACTCAAAACCTTCAACAGCATCGCCTATTTTGTCCTTGTGCATATTTTAATGACATCATCAATAATGGACACATTCTGTGGTAGGGCAAGCTAGGATCTCACAGTGCTAACACACACACACACACACACACACACACACACACACACACACACACACACACACACACACACACACACACACACACAACTATATGTGGGTCAGACTGGTTGAATTTGGATCTTTAATTAACACTCTCTGGTTTGGCTGTTTTGTTAGTGAGCCCATTAGTGTGCTGTTTGCTAGCCTCACTCTCTGATTGGCACAGACCTCTGAACAGTGTGTTCTTTCAGCTACTTCACTTTACAGAAACATGATTCTGAACAAAAAATAGAGGTAGCTAAGCTTTACCTGATACTTAAGTTACTCAGTTTACAGCAAGGTTCTTTTACCATACATACAAATTGTATTAGTACATGATGGTTACATCATGCTGTGTATATCATAGCAAAATAGTGAGATGTTTTTGTGAAACAGAAAGATTTTCTCACTGTAGCTTATCACAGAGTGGGATCAGAAACGTAATGCTTGCTGATGTTTAATGTCATCTGCAAGTTGCTCTATGATGTAATGACAGATTGAGCTTTGTAAGACAGAATCAAGTTGCGATGCGGATAACTAAACCCCAACCACTGCATAACTGTATTTGACTTATTGCTGCTGAGTTGATTGCTGTGGAGAAATTTTTCTGATTCTTGCCCGGGTCCAGCAAAGTCATCAGAGACCCCTGGTAGGAGCTGAGAGATGGTACAGATTTAGTGTTTACACAAAGGGCACTTCAGCACAGTGAATGCTTTCTGACACAAGGTGTAGAGAGGACACACAGGTCATCTACAATGACAAAAAAGGAAGATTGCTCTATCCCTCAGTCTGACGTCACCACCTCAATACTCTTACTCTTCTGCTTTATTTCTTTTTTTACATTATCCCTTCCACTCTCCTTGAACCCTCCATCTCAAGAGCATCTTTCCATAAAAAACAAAACCAAAACAAATCTACTGTACCTTGGTGTGTTCCCTTGGGTGAGATTGACGTGACACTACACACTCAGGACCATGCAGAAATGCAGACAGAGAAAGAGCTGGGACAGATGAAGATGAGGTAGATGCAGAAAAAGTGGTGGTGGCCTTCTCTCTGCCCATTCAGGGAGAAGATCCTCCTTGCTTTGTTAAACGATTTCTTCCAGCTGAACTCTTCTCCCAATATCAGTCAAAGAGAGATCTCAGAGAGAAAACAAAGATTGCATATATACCCAGAGTTCAGGGTCATGTTACTATAAAGCTCAATCAGGAAATCAATCCATTTATTGCCATTGCAATAGCCATTGAGGTTGTTTTTGTCACCAGGTGCTGTGCACTGGCCAAGTAGCAGTCAGACCCCACAGAGTACGCTTGATATTTTTCTAGATGTGTGTATTTCATCACTGTAATAGCAGGAAGGAACTAGTTGGAACCCGCTTCACTACAGAGGGAGAAAATGAATTACTTGTGCTAACCATATAGCACACAGTTACAGACACACAGAAATAATATAGGCCTACATATCACACTCATATCAGGGAGGGATTTATTACATTAGAGGAGGCATTTAGTTCCACTCCAACAAGAGAAATTCTTTAGGGGACACAATGGTGTGTGGACAAAGCCTAAAGGTTCTCTTTATACATGCCCATCTGCCTATCAAGACATTTGAAGCACCTGAACCTCTGATTTAACAGTGAAATTAAAAGTTTTCATCATGTACACACATATGCGATTCACAGTAAAATCCATACAAGAATTACCTTTCTTTAAGAGCATGGATTTTGCAAACAGTTGGTATCAGAACCAGGACTGTCAGTCTTTTTCTCCATTACTATCTTCCTCTCCATCCGTGTTTCTCCCATGTTTGACAGCAGAACCCCTCTCTCCCACTAGGTGGGGGTGTGATACTACTGATGATCCACAGCAGCCATTCCATCTCTGACCCAGCACAGTGGGTGCACTTTGCCAGGGGTCTAATTTACCAAATCAGGCCAACCTTTCTATAGCACTGTAACTACACTAAAACATTACTGCAGTGCAAAGGATTCTGTATCCTCTCACGTCTTGAAGCCACTGCAGCCTGAAGTTTAGAGAAGCAGATTTGCGATTGGAAGGTTGTCGGTTCAATGTTATACTGGCAATATAAATCTGGATGGATAAGTGAATCAGTGGCTTGACAATCCTTCACTACCTACTGTTAAGGTGCCCTAGAGCAAAGCATTAATGCCCAACCACTCTAGTGGAGCTGCTCAGTGACCAATGACTGGTTGTATGACAGATTAAAATCCTCAACTTCTGCTGTTTATAAATGGTGAGAGACAGAGATGGGAAGTAACGAAGTACAAATAAACTTCGTTACTGTACTCAAGTAGATTTTTCAGATATTTTTACTTTACTTTACTATTTATTTTTGTGCCGACTTTATACTTTTACTCCTTACGTTTGTAACACAAATATCGGTATTTTCTACTCCTTACATTTTACAAAATTGGCTTGTTACTTTAGTTAGAGATCCCAGAGATTATCCTTTATTTTCTTTCCAGAAATCATATTTGAGCACACACACATACATGTAGATTCCTTTAAATGTTAAGGGGAAGATTAAAAAAGAGAAACTGGATTTCTCTTTTTTACCATAATTGAGTGTTAATAATAATCACAATAACACAAAAAATTCTCACAGAATCACAATTGAATTCATATCTGTCAGAATCGTATTAACCTGGAGTCCCATTCTCTGTCACAATAATCATATATGTGATGTTTTAGGCCTATTGGCAGACATCCATTTAAAATGTAGGCAATGGCATATGAAGAGCCTTTTTTCCATGTCCTCTGAAGTTTCTCAGCTTGCACTCTAGTAACATTTGTGTGGTCCAGGTAGCTTTGCATAAAAAATGGTTGTCATTCACAAGGCTACTTTTACTTTTATACTTAAAGTACATTTCCAAGCCTGTACTTTGTTACTTTTACTTGAGTAAAGAAGTTAAATCAGTACTTCAACTTTTACCAGAGTATTTTTAAGTATCTGTACTTCTACTTGAGTACGGGAAGTGAGTACTTTTGCCATCTCTGGTAAAAGTGTTAACATTTGAAGATTTCAACTATGACATGGGAGAGACATTGAGGCCAAGTTTACCAAAAAAAGAGTAAAATAGGGAATATTTCATTACTATGAATATAAAAATATGTGTGAATTAACTGAAAATGCAGTGACATAAGTATGCAAATCCTGAGATTATTACAGCTGCAAAAGTCCAGTATTGTATTTTTACCATAGTGACATTCATCTCATCTCTTTTTTCAAAGTACAGCTTTGTCACTTGCTGATGACTGGCGACATATGGCCAAAGCACATGCCCCCCTGACACTAATATACAGACATGTACATGTTCCTGTGGCACACTAAGAGTAGTGGGTGTGCTCGAGCATATGTCTGCTACTGGACGTTACATGTGATCAGAACCTAGTGTGTGTGTGTGTATGTGTGAAATATATTCATAGCATGACATATGCTTGGAAAATACATGTGTCAGCAAGTGTTGGCCATGCATGTGAATGAAATACGTCCATGCATAGCCTACTATATTTACATGCACTGTTTTATGTGTGTGTGTGTGTGTGTGTGTGTGTGTGTGTGTGTGTGTGTGTGTGTATGTGAATTTGTACATCGAGTGCAAGCCTGTGTGTGATAGTAATCTGGATTGAGCAGCTGCGCACTTTTGTATTCAGCCCCAAGGCACTTCTAGGCCGTCTCGCTGATTAGGGATCAGAGACAGTGAGAGAGAAAGAAGGAGAGAGAGAAATGGTAAAGAGTGAGAAAAAGAGAGAGAATGAGAGACAAAGAGGGAGAGTTGGTGACAAAGCAGGAGAGAGGTCCTCTCCCATTTAGTAAACAGTTGGTTAATGACTCTACTGTAATCCCATTAAGCAGGGGTAGCAGCTTGCCCCCTCACATAACATGCATTAATATGTATGTATACACACACACACACACACACACACACACACACACACACACACACACACACACACACAATTATACCCAGGAAATCAAATTGATTTGCCCTCACAAACATTCAATAAAGACCTAATGTTACATTGTATGCTTTTAAGGAGGCTTGTACAGCAGACTTATGGAAATTGCATGTAAATGAAATAAGCGTTGTATATTTGCAGGCACTGATTTGCCAACAATTATTGTTTTGGCCTGGCTCCTCAGTTGACAAAAGAAACCTGCTCCCTCTGAGGAGCAGGAAATCAGCTTTTCAAGTGCTCTTGTGTTTGAAGAGTGGAGGGCAAGGCAAGCCGTGATTGCTGCACTCTGCGGAGAGGATCAGACATACAGGGGATTTCATACAAGCAGAGAAAAAGCAGTCAAGACACTTAACTCCGTGCTTACTCTGCTAACTTGTGCTGATCTGTAGAGAAAAATAATAATGAAGAAAACTCTTTCGTATTTTAAACAGCTGATAAAAAAAAAAAAAAAAAAATTCAACATTCCAGCCTGTGGCCTCCTTCAACAGAAAGCTTGTGTGTTTCACCTCATTTATATAATGTCTAGGTGGAAAAATAAACAAGTGCCTGGTGCAGGAGGTGTTAACCCATCAGTAAATGAATCCATCATACTAAGCACATGAATATGCATGGGCAAACAGTAGCACTAATATGCAGGAAAAAGTGGTACACAGGTGGAGAGCATGTTTAAAAATTCTGCTCGGATTATTTTGTTCAAACAAGGACACTTTTCTTTCAAGGGGCCTGAATTTCATACAGTATACCGCAGCCATATTTATGAACAGCATCAGGAAAGAGGGTATTCATTCTCTCCTTGTGATTAATTTTTGCAATCATTCAGTAGAGAAGCAGTGTCCTGGGACAGGAGGTGGGCAATGTTGAACAATTACTTCTCAGTAAAGCCTACAGAGCACAGAGGGAAGCAAGAAATATATAGCACTGTACTGTATATATAATGTAGTCTGGCTGTGGCCTGAAGACATTAAGTCATGCACTCCTCAAGAGCAGGCTCCATTTGGAGACTGACTTACACTCTAAATTGTAGCCTCTAAAACAACCATATACACCACCACTATTTGAATTATTTTCAACAGCTCTCAGTCTTATTTTAGAAGCATATCAAACTCCCATCTCTCCATGTTTCCTCATTAATAATACTTAATTTGAGGGCAATATAATACACCATCCCATGAATTGCTTGACAGCTTGTACTGTAATACTTAACAATAAAGCTTTGCTACTTTAGGATTCATCTATTTTAAAATTAAAAAATACACCTCCTGATTTCCCCTCCTAAAATCCCCAAATTTCATCCCAGCTGTTGATGTTTTTTTTACTATATTAAAAGGACTAAAAAAAGATCCAACATTCCAGTTTTCGGCTTCCTTCAAGGTAATAAGCTTGTATCATAATTTATATAACATTACATTCACATTTATATGGTACAGGTTATGTAATACTGAATTCATAAGTTTAGGACAAAGGCTGAAGCTTGTTTATGGAACAATGGTTAAATTGTCTATGATTGCGGATATGACCTAGCCTGGAAATCCAGACCCAAATCAGAAAGATTAAAGGGGTGATAGAATGATTATATAGGGTATTTCACACTGTTCCTTAAGGTCTCCTAATAGGGTATGTAACATTGGTTGGGCTGAAAATTGCTCGAATGCTATTTTATATTTAGATGAGCTGCGCGCTGATTGGTTTGAGCGAACCACATACACATCCATAGGAGACTAGACAGCAGGTCTCATATTTCAGACACTGCAAAGTTATACATTGTTTGTCGGGCTATTTTGTTATTAAATTCACTTCTGAGACTTTTTTATGTGAGAAATCAACTATATAAAGCTCAAACATGGGCCGTTTTACGAAAATTGATGGCTAATTGCAAATTTGGTAAGACGTGTCGGACTTTAGGAGCTACACACAGTCTGACGAGAAAACGGCAAACTCCATACCCAGTGAAAGTCACCGTTTCTCGGTTACTGGACTACCGGGGCTCGGGGCTCCGCGGAGCTGGCTGGCTGCCAGCTGCCGGCATAACTAGAGTATATTTACAGTTTGAATTTCGTCACGCCACTTATATAACATCTACCCCAAGATCTTATAAAGCTAACAATGGTGTCCGATTTCAATTTAATGCATTTATGTGAACATTAGGGATTTCGTTAGCTGCTACTGTCCCTTCAATCCTATGGGTAAAGATCGCGGCTAGCTGCAGGCCCTGGAGCTCCATCAGGGCCTCTGCATTTTGTAGTCCAGTAACCCAGAAACGGTGACTTTGTGCGGGTATGGAGCGCCGCGGGCTTCCCTTCGTGACGGAGATCCAGCTAGCTCACAGCGAGCCGGAGTCTATGAAGTAGGACACGCCGGGCGGCGAGGCAGCACCGGCCGCTGTTACGTAGCCTGCTGAGCTCCTGCTGAACTGCGACACACAGTCGGACAAAATTTGCAATTAGCCATCAATTTTCGTAAAACGGCCCATATTTGACCTCTACATAGTTGATTTCTCACGTAAAAAAATCTCAGAATTTTAGTAATTAAGTAATTAAATAGTGGACCTCTGAGGATCTGCATGACCTAGCTAGATTCAGAAGACTAAGCTGACCTCAGGTCAGTGGTGTAGCCTATGCAAATGTTGGGGCGTGACAAAGACTAGGAGTTGAGATGCTTACGTCAACTTTTAGCTTTGTTCAGATTCACCCGTTTTCAGCGGCAGTTTCAAAATGTGAGATTTGCATAGTAAAGGGGTATCAATGGGATTTTGAGCTTCTATGTATGTCCTATTTACCCACCGAACTGTCATTAATCAACTATGACAAGGTAAAATCGGTTTTGCATCCTATCACCCCTTTAAGAGCCTGGCATTGAGTAATGAAAATGGCCCAACTCGAGGGGCTGGCCCACCTATATCAGGTACACTGATGTGATTGGTGCAGCTCGGCTACAAGGGCATAAGGGGCTTTCCGACCGGAGGGATTTTTGCAGTTCTTAGAACTAAACGTTCCTAGAACACTTTATTCGTCGTGTTCCGACAGGAAAAATTTGGGGATTTTTAAGTTCCTCTGGCTTCAGTAGCGTACTTTTTTAGCTCCTACTTCAGAGCAGGGTCTTTTCCCTTTTCCTAGGTGTACTTGATTGGTCGAACTTATAAGTCACGTCCACTGCCAACTCAGAACTTGCAGACGGAGCAACCAACAACGGGACATTTTTAACAATTTTCACCATCTTATTCATCATTAAATTCACTTCTGACAACATTTTAGGCGAGAAATTAACTGTGTAGAGGTCAAATATGGGCCGTTTTACGAAAATTGATGGCTAATTGCAAATTTTGTCCGACTGTGTGTCGGGAGTTCAGCGGCCGGTGCTGTCTGTGTTGCTGCCTCGCCGCCCGGCCTGCCTTCCTTCACAGACCCCGGCCTGCTGGGAGGTATATAGAGCTCCGTCACGGCTGGCAGCCCACGGCACTCCATACCCGCGCAAAATCACAGTTTTTTGGGTTAATGGACTACCAAACGCCGCTGCCCTGACAGACCTCCAGGGCCTGCAGCTCCCCTCTTCCTGCTAAATGGCCGGTGTGTGTGAGTGAGAGCACGGTCAGCGAGCTTGTTACGCCCGCAATCTCTTACTGCAGGTTCCAGTTAATCTTATAATGGATATGTGTGTTGAGTTATTTAAAGCAGCCATATTATGCTCATTTTCAGGTTCATAATTGTATTTTAAGGTTGTACCAGAATAGGTTTACATGGTTTAATTTTCAAAAAACACCATATTTTTGTTGTACTGCACCGCTCTCTCTCACTGCTGCAGATCCTCTTTTCACCTGGTCTCTGTTTTAGCTACAGAGTGAGACCTCTTTTCTTCTTCTTCTGTACTATCTTTGATTGCACTCGCACATGTGCAGTAGCTCAGATGTAGATCATGTCAGCTAGCTAGCTCCATAGACAGTAAAAGAAAGGCTGTTTCTACAACTTCGGTCAGTTACAAGGCAGGATTAGCTGGGAGACTTCTAAATGAGGGCGCACATGTAAGTAGTTCTTTTGTAGATTATGGTGAACTTGTGTGTGTTGTAGCAGTGCTTTGCTATTGAGAACGAGGTAGCATGCTAGCGTTAACGCTAGTGCTACGAGCTAATGGTTGCGGTTAGCCTGCTCGTTTCGGCTTGTGACGTCACAAGCCGTGCCGATTTCAGACCCAGAGACTGAAGGCAGGACACATTCAGAAACCGTATCTCACTCTAAACAGCATGGATGGATTTTTTTCAAAGTTTGTATGTGTGTGGAAGCACCAGAGACACAACATAACACCCCAAATCCCAGAAAAAGTGATTTTTTCATAATATGGGCACTTTAAACAAACGATCGGGGAAATAAACGCCTCTTGTACGCGAGTCTCATTGATAGAGCCTGCGGCTGGATAGAGCTCTACCAATGAGAGCTAGCCAGCCTCCTCTTAGACCTCTGAAACGAAACCCCTAATGTTCACAAAAAAACATTAAATTGAAATCAGACACCATAGTTTGGTTTATTAGCTTTATAAGACCTTGGGGTAGATGTTCTAGGTCCGTGTACGTTTTGATAGTTTGTTTTTTTGTTTGAACCACAAAACAAAATAAGGAGAAACCACCTGTTTTTCGTTTGTCGTTTCAAACCAAAAACATAGAAACGGTAAAAAAAGAGCCGTTCTCCCGTTTTTGGTTTCTGAATCCAAAAACGAAAAACGACTAAACCAAATTCAAATAACGGTCCGATTTTGTTTGTTTTTTAATTCCTTTTTTCATTTCTCCGTTTGAATATCTACATTAAAGGAAAGACAAGTTGGCCAAGTGACCCGGAAGTAATAGTAAATATGGCCTATAAAAATAAAAGCCAAGCTTTTAGAACGGTCATAATATGCAGCACTAACGTTATACCAGAGTAACGTTAGAGGAAAAAAATCAATCAATAAATAGGCTTATAAACCTGGACCGGAAGAAATCTGTTAGCAACAGTAGTTTATTACAGTGATTTACAGTTAGTCACGTTTAATGAGCGCATTGTTTGGTTCAATACAGTTGGTAATAGTTAACCTAAGAACTTATTGTGTGTGCAGAGTTGTTACTGTTAGCACTATATTATATAATTAAATGAATATTTAATGTGGTTTCCACCGTAATGTTCCCCCTTTCTACCAGCAGGTGGCAGTATTTAAATGACTGACTGTATGGTGTCTTTGGTAACTGTTTTTTTTTATCAAGATTACTGATACAGATGTATTTATTGTTGTTCATTTTATTTGGTTTTTGATTTTGATTTTATTTAAAATCAAATTAATGTTAATCAGTGGAGCAGTGCTGAGGATGAACTAGAGTTTAAGAGTCTGATAGCTTGGGGGAAAAGCTGCTCTGCAGTCTGGTGGTGCGGCAGCAGAAACTTCTATATCTCTTCCCAGAAGGCAGCAGGGTGAACAGGCTGTGGCTGGGTGGGTACTGTCCTTTAGTATCCTTTGGGCTCTGCGTAGGCACCTCACCTCACCTCACCGACATCACTGATGCTCGGGAGATGGGTACCAATGATCTTCTGAGCAGTTTTAATCTCCCGCTGCAGAGCCCTCCGGTCCTGGGCCGTGCACATCCCATACCAGTTTGTGATGTTTCCAGTCAGGTGATCACCACATCAACACATTTGCTGATGTAAGATGTCACACTGATGATGTATAATCCTCAAGGCTCTCCTGGGTGGTGACCTCATCTGTCCACACTTTGACTGTCCTTACTTATGATCAGACTTGCAGCACTGTCTGCATATTTCATGAAAGCTTAAATGTTAACATAAAAATGTTTTAGAATGGCATAAAATTAAGAAATGAGAATGTGTCTGTACACCTATGTGTCTTAAGCAGCATAAGCAATCAACATTTGTTTGCTTTCACTCCTCTGACTGCAGCTCAGTATATCATTTGGACTGTGCAGTGACAGATATCGTAGCAATAGATGATGGAGAAGTGAACTGTGCATCACTGCATGAACTTTATCTGAAAAATGTGTGTATGTAAAAGTAAAAATACAATTCCATAAATATTATCCAAACTTTAGGAGGTGTTCTCTGTAGTGTGGTCCTGTAGCAATACATAATGATGGCAGTTAAGTGTAAATTTTTTTTGTATATTTACAGTAAATTACAGGTAGCACGGTTGCCAGTAAGTTACTGTAAATCGATTTTACAGCAAACTACTGCAGCTGTACTGTAATGCAATTTACAGTATATATAACAATACTGTAAAAGCACAAACAGTATTTTACTATATTTTTATGGTATTTTGTAATTTGATGCTATTGTACTGTAATATGTAGTTTTATTAATATTGATACATTACTGTTAATTACTATATTATTGATCGTTACTATTATAAATAATATTATATAATAATCTCCAGCTACTAATATTGTACTACTAATAAGGTATACTTCAGAATAACAAATACAAATCAAAAGGCAATCCAAACATTGTTCTTAATTTAAAAAATAATTTAAAATTTTTTAAATTTTCAACATTTTCCTGTCTTCGACGACATTCACATTTTTCCTGCAAGTTCAGCCCAGAGAGCTGCAGCAACTTTCAGTCAAATGTGATAGTGTTGATATCCTTCAACATGTTTCCACAAAGAGCAGCAGCAGGCAGCTGCAAATGTTTCACTGCCGTCCAGCTCTCATGATGAAAATTCCCTCAATAGATCCACCTGAAAATAATAAAAAACCTGTTACCTACAGTATTTTATTCTGAAATCATACACATATATTATTACTATTGTGTTGCACAAATGGAAGGAACTGACTGGATTCCATTATAAAGGGATTGTATTTTACTTACCATCATAATGAGGGTGGGGGTGTCTGTCTGGTCATCTGATGTGCCTCAATGTCTGCTTGGGTTGCAGTGACCTGCATCATGATAAAACAACATTAAGCAAAGAGTTGTTACAGTGTCCCAGGAAACATTAGTAGACTATAGTGATGAATGTGGGTTCACTTTGGATGTCATTATTGGTTATGAGACAATAGGTACTAATGTTTGTTACCTGACAAAAAATACCTTGTCTTAATAAGTTAGTTATTCTGCTACCGTTAAATTCGGCGTCATGTTTGACTCTGTAGAACTCCGATTTAATGAATCAGTAATAATAAAAATGTGTAAACTGCGACGTTAAGCAGACGAACATTAACGTTACCTGGGAAACATCATTAATCTCTTTACATGGAGTTAAAGTTAAAACCAAATTATGTTAAATCATGATCGCCGAAATAGTTAGTGAATGTTTATGAGTCGTAAGAAAACATAAATGATCTTTAAGAAGGAGTAGATGTTTACTGGTAAAGCTCGGCTCTGTTTAATTTAATGATATATTAATGGACGTTTGCCTCAGACAGCGAACGAGTTGAAGATTTTATTTGCCTCGTTGTCAGTCATTTCTGTAAATAAAATTATCAAACAGACTTTTCGTAATTCACTAAGTTATTCTGATCAAATCGGCATCATGTTTCACGAAGCAGAACTCTAATTTAATGAAATAATAAGTTATAAAAGCTCCGTGGACATGCTAACTGGCGTTGTTTAAGGGATGTCAAACAGTAACGTTAGCTAGCTAGGTTTTTTCCATCTCACTTTAGTTTAAAGGTAGTTTACAGAATAGCTGTTTAAGTTAAATACAAGCTGAAATGAAAAGCCTTTCTTTAGGAGTCATACAAAGTCATACGTTATAAAATAGGAGTATTAGCTAGCTATATGTATGTGTCAAGGGGAACCCAGATCTTTTAAATTGAGCAATATATTAACGGAGTCTGGAAAGTAATGGGCAGAACACGTACTTACTAGCTAGACTAATGTTAACGTAACGTTAACTGTAACAAGTAGGTTAGTATGAACAAATGTAAGGGTATTTTGTTCAGAGAAAAAAAAACAAGATATGCAATTAATTGTAGGCTACAATATGTTCAGAGGATAGCCACTTGCTATCCACACTAAAGTCACAAGGTTAGCTAGAAAATTACTCTGTGTGAGGATATCGCAACTTTAGGATGCCCAGTGCACCCCACACTATAAAAAAAAAGAACGATGTTGTGGTAACGTTACACTAGAGCGTATAATCATGAAACATTATGATAAAAGTTAGCATGAAATACATAAAATAAACCAAACTTACCAAAACTTCCAAACATCCCCCGCTAGCAAGGCTTCTCCTTCAGTATCTGGGGGCCAGTTTGGTGTTCTGTCTGAGTAACTGACATCAGGAGTCGTTTTTTACAGCAATGCTGTATTATTGCCATGGCATATTACAGCCAGGTTACAGCAAGCCTAAAATATACTGTAAAATATTCCCGCTTCATCAAAATTACCCACAATGCAACATAAAATGAAGTATTTTACTGTAATGAAGAAATGTGGTATTGCACTGTAGATTTTTACAGTAGCCTACTGTGCTGCTAAATATACAGCGATTTCTAAGAGTGTAGGCTATTCTGCTTAATATTATATCAAAGAAGACTACTTGAATGAATATGAGGTGCTAGAAAAACAAAATGCATCAGGCGGTATCCAATGATAGCCCCACCATGGGCCCAACACTTTTCTGTAGCTTTTCCATTATATTAATTTAATTATATAACAGTAACAACTCTGCACACACAATAAGTTCTTAGGTTAACTATTACCAACTGTATTGAACCAAACAATGCGCTCATTAAACGTGACTGGTGATGTATACGTGGATAGGCACGATATTAAATCACTGTAATAAACTACTGTTGCTAACATATTTCTTTTGGTCCAGGTTTATATAAGCCTATTTATTTATTTATTTTTTCTTCTAACATTACTCTGGTATAACGTTAGTGCTGCATATTATGACCGTTCTAAAAGCTTGGCTTTTATTTTTATAGGCCATATTTACTATTACTTCCGGGTCACTTGGCCAACTTGTCTTTCTTTTAATGTAGATATTCAAACGGAGAAATGAAAAAAGGAATTTCAAAAAAAACAAAATCGGACCGTTATTTGAATTTGGTTTAGTCGTTTTTCGTTTTTGGATTCAGAAACCAAAAACGGGAGAACGGCTCTTTTTTTACCGTTTCTTTGTTTTTGGTTTGAAACTACAAACGAAAAACAGGTGGTTTCTCCTTATTTTGTTTTGTGGTTCAAACGAAAAAACAAACTATCAAAACGTACACGGACCGTTCTATAAGTGGCATGACGAAATTCAAACTGTATATATAGGAAAATTATGCCCAAAGTGTAGCAACGATCTTTCCCATAGGATTAAATGGGACACAAAGCTAGCCTAGCTAGCAGCTGTTCCTAAGGAGACCCCTAATGTTCACAAAAAAGCATTAAATTAAAATCGGACACCATAGTTAGCTTTATAAGACCTTGGGGTAGATGTTCTATAAGTGGCGTGACGAAATTCAAACTGTATATATATGAAAGTTATGCCGGCAGCTGGCAGCCAGCCAGCTCCGAAGCTCAGCGGAGCCCCGGTCGTCCAATAACCGAGAAACGGTGACTTTCACTGGGTATGGAGTTTGCCGCTTTCTCGTCAGACTGTGTGGAGCTCCTAAAGTTGAGCAAAACATTACATGAATTACTACGAGAATGGACAGAAAAGTGGACTGATGCGGAGGTGTATGGCCTCCACCATGATGCTTTGTTGTTGTTGTATGTGGCGCTAAGGTCTAGTGATGATGCTATAAAGACCGTTGCCGTGCTTGCGTCACTCCCTTACCCCTCCTACCAGTCCCTATGGCCACTTGGCCAGTGGGAATGCAAACGGAAAAAAAGATTTTGGGGGAGAGAACTGCTTAGAAGTGTACTTTTCCTCTAAAAAGTACAAGTACTATCCGGTCGGAAAGCACCTATTGTTAATGAGCATCATTACTCAATGCCAAAGTGACTCGCTGAGCAAATTCAAATTGTGCTCTCGTGAGAACTCTGGATTTCCAGGGTAGATATGACCCATTACAACACAAGTTACATTAACATAAGATACCCAAATTCATAGTACATCATTATGGTGGCGGTGAATTAAATTACTACCAACTTGAGGTTGGTTAAAAGAAGGCCCTTCTTTTCTGAACATTTGCTTCACAAAATCAAGATAGATCTCCCATTTTATTATGAAAATGCATCCTCAAAAAGTCTGTTTTAATTTCACAGTTAGGAATGATCATTGATTTTGTGTTATTGTGATTATTATTAACACTCAAGTATGGTAATCTAACCTGCCAGCAGGCACACATCTAACCCACAATCTAGATTGATGTTAACAGGATAGGAATTTATGTTAACTGTGGTAATTCCACCAGTGTCAAAGCAGAAGGCACTGGGCTTCCCATCAACATTAAGGCATACTTAAGGAACAATTGTTTTCACGGAGTTTGTTTTGCTATGTAAGATTGCATGCTTTATTATATCAATTTACTTATTATTTGGAAACCTTATTTTGATTGTCATATTTGGGTGGGAGGGATATTGCAGTACTAAGTATGTACAGTACAGCACAGAGTATTTTCCAAAATGTGCTCCAATATTGTAATCTAACAAACAGGAGAAACTTTTGGTGCTAATATGAAGTGTATTATAAACCTACTTAATGATCACATTCATTTTTGATGGTATACTTCAAGTGTTGTGTGAACTATTTATAAACACACAGACACACAGACGCCAAAATGATGACATCATGCCCAGCCATAAACTGTATGTGCTCAGGGTACTATAATAGAAGGGCATTAAAATGACTGGTTATGACATGTACTTGAAAATTCATGTAAAATGTACCTCCACATGAAATCAAAACAAAGTAATCCAAATGTAATAGCAGAAAAAGCATAACATAGCTTCACTGCCTTAATAACTCCTCTGCCTATAGATAAGACAGAGAAGTTATGTTCTATTGCAGTTAGACTTTGTTTAGTATTGCAGCATTTGATATTATGGTGAATGTCTGTAGGTTCCAAAGGTAAGTGGAAGCTTGATGCCCAAGTTGCTGTCATGAAGAAAACCAATTGGTGCTTATACTTAAAGTAGTTAGGAGCTAACTTGATTGCTTGGCCTGTAGAAAGATGCTATTTTTTATATGCCAAAGTTGCCATTTATCATTCCATGTGGTAAGTTGCAGCCCTACAGATTTTTTTTAAAGTTGTGTGGTGCCATGTGTAGGAGCTTCAAATGTGTGGGAGCAGATCCACTCAAGCTTCTAATTCGTTTGCTTAAAGAGCATGTGGACCCATCTGTTGTTGATGGGCAATGGAGATTGCCGCTGATGTTATCACAATGTACAAAGAAAGCTTTTGTTCACCTAAGAAACTGAAAACAGAATGATTTTGTAGAGAAACACTTTTCCACTGCGAGCCCAATGGATATCATGCAATTAAATATATACTACCTGAGCAGGGAGTAGAACTTATGATTGTAGTGGATTCTTTGCAGTGGATCCTGTCCACAAAGATAGCTATGTGTTATATCCAATCATCTTCTCACATGTGTCCACTCCCTCCTCAGGAGATGAAGATCCATTTGAGCATGCAACATCAGAAGAAATGTCTAACCATTTCCTGTAGTTTATCCAAGTTTGGTTCAAGGTGGCAGCAGTTCATTGAACTGGCTAAACTAAATGGGGTGCAGCCACTAAGGTTTGTATCAATTACACCTGTGCTTTTCCTGCTATGGCATGTTTGTCTATAAGATGTCTGACTGACTCATTATTTGACCAATCGTGTCTCAGCTTGGAATCAGCGTTTGTCCAATCACAGAAGAGAGCGAGATGATTGCCTCTCCCCCAAAACTGCATGTTGAAAACGAACGTCATCTGCTTCATACATTTAGCTAGCTTTAGCCAAAATTAGCTAGTTGTTGGTATCATAGATACAGCTTACCGAAACGAGTTTTTATTTTCAACCGACAGCCTACGCAGCGCTTATTTATTTGGTGCTCCCTGGGTTTACAGTGCCAAACATGTATATACAAGCCTTGTTCCGATGCAGAGACATGCTGAAAGCAGAACTGGTCGTGTAAAATGCTGGCTAGCCTAATCAAAGCTAGCTGATGAGCAGGGGCCGAGAAACGAAAGTAACGTTAGCTAACATTAACGAGAGATAAGCTTATCACAAGAAGCCTGGACACAGCTAAACATACTTGCCACTGAAGCCACAAGAAGAAGGACTGATAGAGGTAACTTTAATTCCTTTCCTACAAAGTAAGTAACGTCTGGTACTTAAAATAAGCAACGTTTCTAAACATCTCACACTAACATTGGCTAGTCACCCGCTAACGTGTAACGTTAGACAAACACTTTGACAACTGTAAACTCTAACGTTAGCTGGTTAGCTAGCAACACAAGTGGCCTTATTTTCAGTTGGGGACAACTCAGCTAACGTTATTATGGATTAGAGGGATATAAGTATAGTTGTAGCTAGCTATGTATCTTGGTGGTGGTGATGATGATTTTAATATTATCGGCCCTGCTGATGTTGCGCCAGTTATTTACATGTAGTCCTATTTTGTTAAGTAATTGACGTAGGTTGTTACCTTCTATTTTGCTGGTCAAATGTATCATTAGCACCAGTATGCTTATGTCTAACGTTAATGGCTTAAATAGTTAGCTAGTGAATGGCATAGCAACTTTTTTTATGCTCAACATTTGGTAAATAATGTAAGTATGTTCGTGTTATAATTGTTTTAATACCACAAAAATCGCCAAGATCAAAAATGGTTTTATGCCAAATTATTCCCTATATGGTGTTATTATTAAAGTAGTATTCTATTATTTACTGTCAATGTACATAGCAAAGCCTAATGTCAATAAAAAGTTTTGTATTCCCATTCTGTGCCTATGAAACACCAGTGAAGGAATTAACTTGTTTTATTGCCTTGTTGTGGTTAGTTTTATTGGGTTGTTGGTGTGTTTTTAGTCAGTGTTTGTGTGACAGTGTGTTCGAGAAATGGCAGTATCAACAGTGGCATGTTTGTGTTGGCACCTTGATGTGAAATCCTGCACTAGCCATACTTTTTTAGCCTATGACTACTGCAAGTCTATTGGCCTGTCCAAAGGCATTTATCTATACACTTTTGGTCATGTCTGTTGATTGAATCGCTTTACACGCAGATGAACGCTCAGATACAGTGTTAACTGGCATGCTCAGAATAACTCAAAGATAAATTTGTCCAGTGCCAAGAGGGTGAGTTGGATGATGTGTCTGAACAGAAAAAGTGAGTTGCAAATACATTTTACAGAATACAGAACTGTTTTTCAATTCATTTTAGAATTAGCCAGCATTACTACTTTCTGTTTTAAACTGATGTCCAGAGCATGAAATCTGGGATATGCATTATTATCCCTGATACTGAGGTCCGTTGACACCTTTTTGTAATTTACTTAAACTTGTGTAACCTTTATCACGTTTCCAGGCATTTTCATATTCAGATTATGCTCACAATTTGCTTACGAAAGGGTTATTCACTTGCTTAAGGACATACATGATTAAGATAATAGGGCTCGACAGTAACGGTTGCCCTTGGCAACCAGATTGAGTCAATTGGCAACCATTTTGTGGCCTCTGGTTGCCCCCATTGGCAACCACCTGTTCAATATTTGTGCAACAATATTTTTTTTTAACAAAACAAATCAAACCTGGAAAATCTTATTTCAAAAGAAGTCAATATTTTATTTGGTTGTCTCCGTAAAGTTTAAACACTGCGTCCGTGCGCAACACAACATGTCAGCTGTTGTGCGACCGCTTTCCACACGCGCATTTGCCGTGAAAACATACAGGCAACGCAATTTTCTGTTCACATTAACAGCGCATGTTAAAATCCGGTGCTACTATATGGAATAGCAATGCGGATTCTGGTGCCTCATTACGGTGCCACTTAAACGTCTGCGCTGCTCTTTGATGCTCCGAAACAGACGTTACAGGCAACGGAAGCATCGCTGCATGTCACGCTAGTAAACACTAATAACACGTTACACTTAGCAGCAAGTAACATAAGCCTACTGTTAGCTACCGTAGTAACTGGATTAAACACGGTTAAAATGCTGACAGCTAAACGGTGTAAAGTGTGACTGTATTTCACTGTAGAGGATTCCAACAGCGGGACGTACTACAGTCTGCCGCTAAAGCTATGAGCTAAAAGACACAAACTAGCACTGGTCACTGCTGTTGTCGGAAAAACAAAACAGACGGGACTAAATGTTGCATTTACTTAAAACTGGTAAACCTCGTGGTGCATTCAAAGTTATTGTAAAATACCGTTTTCTTATCTGTTTTTGTCTTTTAACAGCAATTTACTGGTGAAAGAAGTTATTGTTAAAAGTTATTACATTTTTAATAATCATTTAAATTCCCCCCTTTTGTGTGGCAGTGGTAGTGTCACTTTAATGGCTCGTTTGTGTGATGTCCTGTTGTGTTCTTTAATCCCCCAATGTAGCACTAGTAGACATTTATATTTCACAGTTATTGTCAAATATTCCATCAGATCGTTTATAGAGCTCAACATTTCTGACCACACTTGAAGGCACCTTTTTCACAGAGAAAGAAAAGCGATGAAGGGACTGTACTTTGTTGTTGCAGGAAACAGTCAGCTGTTACACAAACTCCTGGGTAGTTAAGTGCTTCTGTTTCTTTTTTTTACCCTCATAGTGTTTTAAAGTCAAATTAAAGGCAGTATAGGTTTCTTTATAGAGAGAGCACATGCTCTTCTTGTTGCTAAAAACCCACACACAGTTCAGTATAACATTACATATTTACTTTCCTTCTCTTTGGTTATAGTCTGATATGGTGCTTACCCACTGCTAGTACCAGCTCTGCTCGGCTCGACTTGACATGGCCGAGGTGCCCCGTCGTCCTTTTTCTATTGCAGATTTAGTACCGCCTCATGCGTGAGGCGATTGTGGCTGGTCATCATAGCGACGCCGCAGGAAACTGCCGTGACCTAATGCGACACACGCACAGAATGTCGAAGGTGTGCTGTTTTTAATTCTCTGCATGTGGCTGTTAACACAGCCAGAAGACACATTTTATTTCAAAAGAAGCTGGAGGCAGCAAAAAAACACCGCTCGCTAAACTATTTAAAAATGGTGGGTTTGTTCAGGACACCCCTGTCTGTCGCTAGCAATGATGACGCAGTGATTAGTGACGATTCTCTCCGACCAATCAGTAGTCGGCAGGTTTTCACGTCAGCTTTTGGTATCGCCTCAGCTCGCTTGGAACCTCGATGGAGGTGACACTAAAAAAAAAAAAGTACCTGTTGGCAGGTACCAGGGACTTTTTTTCATAATGGAAAACCAAAAAAGGCGAGTTGAGCAGGTACCATGTAATGGAAAAAACGCCAATAGACTGCTGTCTGGTCAAGTAACGGCCCCAGCTTCCCTGACGCCACTGCACTGAAGATGACTGAAGCTGTCTGTCTCAAAGAGCACTTGTTCTGAGAAATTGACTGCTTCTGATGCGACTTCAATGATGAGTCATCAAAGAGGGGGATCTTAGATATCCGTTTGTTCCACCTTTCCGATTTGTAAAAAGTGAGCTCTTATTGAGCGGTAAAACTGATTCCATTTTAGTACAATTTTTGTCATAACAAAACGCAGTTCTAGATACCTTTTCTTACTCTTCCAAATGTGGATGTGGCTAATGGATACTTATTCATAGGCAGCACCAGGGGCGGGCTTACAGGGCCTAAGCTCAGAATATTTATAGCAAAGCCCCAACCCCAAATCCTTACTGTTCATCAGGCTAGGATGAGTTTCTTATAAGTTGTTTAAATTAGTGTCATATGTTAAAGGGGGTAAGAGCTGTTAACAAGCTGTAAAGGTACATTGATAATGATTATAATAACCGTTAGCACATATTTCTACTGCAGTATTAATCGATCGACACATGCCTCCCAGACTCAAAAGATTTCAGGGCTAAGCCCTGGATCCCCACTGACCCTAGAACCGCCACCTGTACTTAATCAGCAGAAAGATGACCCCTTGCCTAAATGGCAATTTAAATACATTAGTAGAAATTGATAATTTTTAAATGTATTCTATGCTTTCAGTATTGGCTAAGAGAAACCGAGTCAAAACATGAAGTAAGATGTACATTGCAGCTATTATATGCATGGAAATGGCATAGCAGCATTGATTTTTAGGATTATTCCTACATTCCTTATTATGGGCAAACCCTCCACCATGGAATAGTTTAAAGAAGCTCGCCAATTAGCCAAGGGGACTTCTACCTGGGCTGTGTCCAAAATCATCCACTTATTCACTATTTATCACTATACAGGAAATACTTTGTAGTGGACAATAAAGTGTGTCAGATCAGAAAAATAATACTCGGACACTACTCGATCATTACTTCCAGCAGTCTCGTTTCTGTCTGTCCCCTGCATGACGGTAGTTAGCTCTTGAGATTGTGTCCATCGATTTTTCTACTACTTTATTGCCTTGTGAGATACATTTTAGTCCACTACATTGGGTATAAACATTCTCAACAGAAATTCAGGCAACACTACACACATTGCATAGCTGATGATTTTAGACACAGTGCTGTTCTTCATAAAGGGCACAAGTTACATCAGAATCAGAAAGGGCTTTATTGCCAAGTACGTTGCACATACGAGGAATTTGTCATGGTGTTGTTGGAGCAGGTCACACATTCAAATATAAGAAGGATAAAAAGAATATAAACAATATAAGTATAAACATATACACACAGTATGTATTAATAACGATAAAATAAATGTAAATAAATAGTAAGAAACAAAGTTAAAACGCAAAAGAAAACAGAGCGCACCAACACACCGTGTCGCCATTCTGCGGCGCTCTATCTATCTATCTATCTATCTATCTCTCACATATATATATCATACATTTAATGCCAATCAGCCGTACTCGCTGCTGTACCCTAAAATAAGCCAGCTAGTTTGACTACTGTATCAACTGTACTTTTAGGATGAGGCGTGATGGCCTTTATCTGGCACCAATAACCCCTTTTGACTGAAAATTTCACCTCAATAGTACTCAAGCTCCTTGTTTCTACTACACCACTATGCTACATTTCCCATCAGGCTGTTCACAATGTGACTCATTGTATTTTGATCATATTGTGTTAATTTATTGCTCATTTGGTACTAGGGGTGTCACGATTCTCCAAATCCTCGATTTGATTACATTTTCGATTCTAAGGTCACAGTTCGATTTGATTCTCGATTTTTACATTTATTTTTTTTTAAAGCACAGGTTGCTATGCCATTTTTAGACTAGACTTTTATGCAATATAATATCTGACCTTTGTTTGCAATGTATCACACTACATTGTCAAATTTTAAAACATTTGTTAACAACATTGTAACAATAACTTATATCTTAAGTCAATTGGAAACTTAAACAAAATAACCTGCCATCTACTTTCTCTTTTGTAACTGCAGTCTTCTTTACAGAAGATGACATTCAAGTTCACAAAACAATAAAAATAGTCCATAGTCTTCTCTGAACAATTAAGTGTCTTAACAAACTATTTCCAAACAGCTGAACATATACTACTCGCTGTGTCCTTCTCCATTTCGACATCAGAAGGGGGCACCGAGGCAAGCGTGGTGGAATTGGACACTGACTGTTGTAGCGATCGCCGCTTTTTAGTCCTACACATCCTGCGTCACAGACACCCCCCCCGTCCGCCTCGATAATTACGCCGGCAATTGCAAACTAAAATGGCGCTAACACTCACCCGTAGAAGAGGCCGATTCCATCCAATGAGTGGCTCCGTAGCTTGCCAGCCCTCGGCGACGAGTAAGTGAGTTTTTTAGCCTTGTTCTAAGCGGATTACTCGGCTTCCTTTCTTCCTCTGTGATTCTACCGGAGAGCCCCGGCCAACCCCACGCTCACAGCTGTACAGTCTCCGGAGCCGGAGGTAACGCCGCTAAGGAGGCAATCAAAGATTATCAACTAAGAGCAAGAGGCTTCACTATGTTGGTTTTTGGTGTCCCGCGGGGAACCTGACTTTGTTTGTGGGTTTTGCTAGGGATCTCGAAGAGAACGGTTACAGCACTTCAACATGTGTGTGTGTTTTTTTTCCGCTTTGGCCAGCCGACCGGACGTGACATGGGGGCGTGGCAGCATCGACGATTCCATTTTTTTATTTGAATTCCAACATGGCATCATGACTTTGCGTAAACATACACGCCACTTTCCTAAAGCCAAATGGCATGTTATCTGTACGCATTTTGAGCTATCCACGTGTATGTCTACGCTGTATACAGCGTATGTAAACATACATACCACGTGGCGTTGTGACAAGAACATGTCGTGCTATTGTGAGAACGTCACGCATGTATTTAAAAAAAAAAAAAAAAAAAAAAAAAGGTTGGGTTTAGGGAAAGAACATTGGGAAAGGCTTTAGTAACACTAAAAAACGACAAAAACACGACGGTGACCAACGTCACACGCTTAGGGAAACAAACGGTTGGGTTTAGGAAAAGAAGGCGAAGGCGTTATCGTGACACCCTTATTTGGTACATGGCCACAGTCTGTTGTTCATGAGTGTAATTTTTACCACCAAATACAGTACACCTGTTGGGTGATGCTGTCATCTGAAATGTATATGTATACTATTATTTCACATACTATACACTGCATGTCACCAGAAAGGGAGAGAGAGAGCCATTATGTTAGTGGAAGTTAACTGCTGTGTGTAGTCTGTGTTTGACAGGTTAATCTGGCCCTGCATGGATCCCATCAGCAGTTGACTGTTAAATTGAGTTAGCTTGTTAAAGCTACCCTGCTTGTCTGAAGTCTGAGACCTGTGGGCCTGTCTGTTTGCCAGCTTTCAACTTTGACTCTCAAACTGCATCAACCGTTCACTTCATCTTGCCATGTGAGAGAAACAATTGTGTGTGGTGTGAGTAAATCAGAGCGAGGTCAGTTTCCACACACACACACACACACACACACACACACACACACACACACACACACACACACACACACACAGTAACATGGCTGTGCAGATCTCTTGTCACATGCTGCAACCACCAACATCTACTGCTTCTGTTGCTATAGCAACCACTCAGCTGCCACTCCAAGTTGTGTAGCCATGAAGACTTTAGACTGGGTGACATCACTCCCCGGAGTTCTCAATGCTTACATCAGTACTTACAAGTTATGTATGCTGGTATATTTTTTATGCAAGACCAGCAGGAAATGGCACACATTGTATCTGAATAAGATGATGACTTGTTATCAGCCTCAACATAAAAAGGCCCTTGCCTTGGTACAGTGTGTATTGCGGCACAGGTGAAAGAGCAGATGATTTGGTTTGATGATTGTGCACATGGCTTTGATAACTGCTCAATAATAAATTGAATGTGTGTGTGAATGCTTTGTTGTCAAGGTAATGATTCAAGTGGTTTGAACGTAGAAACCAGCACAGATATGAGCACAGAAATCATCTTACGGCAGGCTTCACATGTGATTCATGAAACGTTCGTATTAGAGGGTGACACGGGAATCAATTGTCGCTCCCATCCCATCCCATGAAAATACTCCCGTCACATTCCGATCCTGGGACTGCCCCTCCAAAAAAATCCTGTCCTGCAAAATCCTGAGACAGACTGAATCCCGTCCCACTCCCGTTTTCCGAATCCCGTTTCGTTCCCTATGTTGTCTAAAGTTATCAGACACTTTTCGTGTGTGTGTGTGTGTGTGTGTGTGTGTGTGTGTGTCGATGGCCGAGAGAGAGGCTGCTCTGCTCTGCTGATGTTGTGTGTGAATGCAGAGCTGTGTGTCTCTCACTGCTGGGGGGGGGTTAGGTAGTGACAATTTTTCGAGACTCCCGCGGGTCACGGTATTCCCAATCAACAAACGTATTGGGAGGTGTAAGTGGTTCTCTTTTCTAAAACGAAATGCCTCGCAATCTTTGAGCGCACTCACCGCATTGCAGCGTCATTTCTTAATTTAATCTCCGGCTCCCGGCCGCTCCCGTTGATTTCTATTCTTGATCCATCCCAAACACGTTACCGACAATAAAAAATTGTCACCCTCTAGTTCGTATCACATCAATCGCAGCGTAAGAATGGTCGTACGTTGATAAATGCAGCGGCTGGAAACGATCGTAATTTAAATATCACGCCCCAATATATTCTCGGTTTTGAGGCCTCGCCCCTACAATTTACGACATGGCGAGACGTAATCCGGTTAAGAAGGCAATTTGCTAGTCCCTCGCCCCCCGTGCTGGACCACCACCCTGACCCTGTCTCCTGACAGCAGAGGGGCTAGAAAAACAAACCGAAATATGTCGGTCAGTGGCAGAAATAAATCGTTCACTGTGGCCATTAACGACACTTTAAAAGAGAAACGAAAACCTGAAGAATGAATAAAAATGTTGTCATGTTTCCTGTATTGAGTATCATTGCCAAACATAACACTAAGGCTGGGCAATATATCGATATATCGATATCGTGATATGAGACTAGATATCGTCTTAGATTTTAGACATCGTATTAACGTGATATGACATAAGTGTTGTCTTTTACTGGTTTTAAAGGCTTCATTACAGTCAAGAGATGTACTTTTCTGAACCAGACTGTTCTAGCTGTTCTATTATTTGCCTTTTTCCCACTTAGACATTATGTCCACATTAGTGATAATTAATTATCTAAAATCTAGGTGTGAATATATTTTGTTAAAGCACCAATTGTCAACCCTAGAATATCGCAGCAATATTGATATTGAGGTATTTGGTCAAGAATATCGTGATATCTGATTTTCTCCATATCGCCCAGCCCTACATAACACTATACCTTTTAAAAGCGAGGAATAATATCCTGTCTCCTTCGTATAGCCCCCAGTTGGGGCTGTGCTGCTCTCTGGGCATCGGGTCATCTGGCTCCATCACTACATTTATGGCACCCTGTTTTCCTGCGAGATGTTGTGCAGAACCCCACAGGCTAAAACACTGTTGCAGACTTTTTCTGCCATGTATAGTAGAGCCTACTAAACCTCTGTCACTGTCACTCTGGATCTGTTAAGCCAGCACTGTTGTGTAATTACAGTAGGGCTGCAGCTATCGATTATTTTAGTAATCGAGTATTCTACCGATTATTCCATCGATTAATCGAGCAATCGGATAAGAAATACTTTTGTTTTATTGAAGAGCAATAATAAACAATAGATTGGTTACATTTTCGGAAAAAGCTAAATTTTTGTTTCCTACATTGCTTACAATATCATCTCTCAAAAAACTAAACATATGAAGTGCATTTAAGTGCCATATTACATTGTAAAAAAAGAAAACATTTTCTGAAATGACATCAACCTCACACTAAGGCATACTTTAAACATACATAAACATTACCTTAAGTTGTGAAACTTAACTTTCAGAACTACAAGTTTCATCCTGAGACTGATCTATATATAGGCCTATATAAATAAATGGTGCGCAACAATCAGCTGTTTCTCTGAAGGGATAGTCAACAAGTCGGCTCTTTGGATCAAATTGTGGTCACTGCTACGTATTTTCTTGTCTTTGTTTTTGCTAGTTGTTGTGTTTGGTGTAGTTTCATCGTCCATACAACTCCGTGATTTACTTTTGTCAGGTCCGCTTCGTGGAATGGATGAGAAATGTTTTCTGTTGAGATGCTGAAGCATTGACGTCGTGCTATTGTGGTAAGCTAGTTCAGGTTTTCAGTAGACACACTGTCCAGAGTTTTCGTTTTAATTACGTTTGAACTGATTCCAAACTTTGGACACTTTCTGTCGTTTTCTCCAGCCTGTCTCTTCTTTTAGCCCCTCACTATTTATGCTCTGGCATGTGACAATAATAATGATCCGTGTGGAAACACCGTCCGTCAGCAATACAACGTTGGTAACATTGATTTAACGAAGCTTCGAGGCAAATCATTTTGCATCAAGGATTTTTTGTATTTTTGATTTTCTTTGTAATTATTCGAGGAATCGTTTCAGCCCTAAATCACAGGTGATTGTACAGTGCCCATTGGGCAATACAGGATCAGGTATTTGCACGCAAAATAAATGAAATGTGAGTGGTGTGTACGTAGTGATAGTGCTCATGTGTCAAATCATGATTTTCTCCCCTTCATCTATCGCTCAGGGTTCATACGTTTTGAAAAAACCTGGAAAAGTTATGGAATTTAAAAAAATGCAAATTCCAGGCTTAGAAAGGTTTTGGAAACACAAAAAGACCCAGAAAGTTTTGGAAAAGTCATGGAATTTTTTTTGTTTTACACAGCATAATAATATGTGATTAATAAATGCATTTCACGTCGTCCCAACCTCAACGTTCTATTCGGGGCGCGTTATTACGAATCCCAGTATGAACCACATAAATTGTCATTCATTTTATTGTTAAACATCTGAGGGTAAACTTTAACAAAGATTTTTATTCTTATTGTATAATGTCGACTGACATTTTCAGGACTACATAGTCATGGAAATTTGCCAAAAAGTATTGGTTAAAATGCGTATGAACCCTGATCGCTAGGTAACGTTAATTTATTTCATTTTTGTTAACAAAATCTAAACTATGATTGACCTTAAATACTGGGTCAACAGAAATCTTTTCTTATGTTTTAAAAAAAATCAACCACATGCACATTCAGAGACTGGAACCTTGAGTATGCCTACAACTTATTTGTAAGTAGCATTTATTGATATTTTCAGGAATCCAATTTCCGAGGCAAAGAGGCCATTAAGTAGTGTGACAATTAATAAGACTGTATAAGTTCATGTTCTCACATTACGTAACCAATTAACATAGCTGGGTACAGAATTATTCTTTCCCATACTCTCCTATCAAGCATCCTGATGCTGCTGTTGATTTAGCTAATGCAAGTGAAGTTACAGACCAATAACACATCCTCTCAACCACTTCATAGTTCCAAGTTTCTCTGGCTGGCCAAAGAAGCTTTTAAGTTTGCTCTTTAAGCATAAACCAAAGTGGCTGTGCTATTTCTGGATATGATGAGCAATGATCGCTGTTTGGTTCAATTATTCCTTCAGGACTGTTAGGCAAACAGTACAAGAAACACACATGCTGTAAGCTCCAGCAGTCCAAGTCCCTTCTTCAATTCACTTTATTGACTACACAGTAGGCATAAGATTTCCGGTACAGTGGACGCATTTTAAAGCTCCCATATTATGCTCATTTTCAGGTTCATAATTGTATTTTAAGGTTGTACCAGAATAGGTTTACATGGTTTAATTTTCAAAAAACACCATATTTTTGTTGTACTGCACCACTCTCTCTCACTGCTGCAGATCCTCTTTTCACCTTGTGTTCAGGTCTCTGTTTTAGCTACAGAGTGAGACATCTTTTCTTCTGTACTATCTTTGTTTGCACATGCGCAGTAGCTCAGATCATAGATCATGTCAGCTAGCTCCATAGACAGTAAAAGAAAGGCTGTTTCTCCAACTTCAGTCAGTTACAAGGCAGGATTAGCTGGGAGACTTATTCTAAATGAGGGCGCACATGTAAGTAGTTCTTTTGTAGATTATGGTGAACTTGTGTGTGTTGTAGCAGTGCTTGCCATTGAGAACGAGGTAGCATGCTAACGGTTGCGGTTAGCCAGCTCGTTTCGGCTAGTGACGTAGAAAGCCGTGCAGATTTTGACCAGCTCACCAGGAGACTGAAGGCAGGATACATTCAGAAACCCGTATCTCACTCAAAACTCTTTTTTTTCAAAGCACCCCAAATCCCAGAACAAGTGTTTTTTTTTCATAATATGGGCACTTTAAAGTAATATTTCAGAGAATATATACAGTAGATATTACACTTTTAGTATTGGGCCTATACATTTTTTTTAAAACATTTTTTATGTGTTTGGTATTTTAATGCATTTTTCACTACATTATGAAAATCTTTCAGTTTTAGATAGATGTATTGCCAGCTGAGTCTGAGCCTTTTACACACAGCAATATGAATGTATACTGTTGACATTCAATTGTCAAACAGTTGTAAACTAGCTAAAGGTTAAACATCAAGTAACACAATTGGTCATGATTACAGAGATGGAGTTATGGGTTAGTTAAATGATGAACATATTGCAACAGATCACTATTTTTGTGCCGTTGTGTCAGAGATGGGGACTCGAGTCTGAGACTCGGACTTGAGTCGCACTTAAGTCGCACATCTAACCACCACAAAAGGGAAAAGGGAAATGAATCTGCCCGCAAATCATGCACTAAAAGAGCGAGAATGCAGCGTTAAGCGAGTGACGTCAGTGAGTGTGTTGTCAAGCAAGGAGAACGAGCGGTAGCGCTGTCCGACTGAGAAGTGTATGTGTGGCTGTGAGGAAGAAAAGAGATCCCGGCCAAAACAGGAAAAAGTGTAACCTCTAAATATAACATTTTTATAACCTATTAAGTCAGAAACTTCGTCCGAGTCGAGTCTCGTTATATCTATCTATCTATCTCTCTATCTCTATCTCTCTATCTCCTCGAGTCCGAGTCAAGTCCTCAGTCCGTGAGTCCAAGTCGAGTCACGAGTCCAGACAATAGATACTCAAGGTGGACTTGAGTGCGAGTCCAGGACTCGAATACTCATCACTGGCTACATGCAAGGTGTGTGGCACCAAGATAAATGATGCCGGATCAACAACGTCGAACTTCAACAGGCATCTCAAAACGCACCCAAATAGGTCAGTCACTTGCTAATGTGAAAGAGACGTTAGATTTTGCATATATCGTCACAGGTAACAGTTAACCATCACAAAGTGTTGTGCTAATGCTGGGAACAGGAAAATTTTATCTTTATAGTTGTATCCATATGATGTGACAGACTTAGGTTAATATTTCACCAGGTTGTTGTTAAATAGCAATACGGAAAGTATCAGTTCTTACTAGGGTTGCAAAGGGGCAGACAATTTCCGGAAACTTTCCATGGAAAGTTTAGCTGGGGAATTTTGGAAACATTCCAATTTCTAAACTTTCATGGGAATTAATGGAAATTATGGGAATTTGGATGGGATGTAGTCCTTGGGCTCAAATGCAGTACTGTCTTCAATCAGCTTCAATCTGCTGTAGAATGTTGGATTCTAGAAATGATCTGTGCAGTGGGTGTGGCCTCAATAGCCCTGCAGTAGGCTAAGTAGTAGCCCAAACCATTGACCTTTAGCTTAACATATGAAGGTAGCTAGCATGCTGCCTTTGATTTACTGTGGTTATATGCGTGCTAAGCTAACCATCAGCGCTGTCTATTGTTTCCAGCCTATCAAGAACAAGTGGGCTATACAATTAACACACATAGGTTAATAGCAATGGGTTATGTATTAAAAAAACTCCCATATTTTAAAAACGAAACGTTGGCAAGTATGTAGTAGCCTAAGCCTATCAATGTCATTGACGAATGTAGGGAGGACATCCAACTGAAGTTGCATTAAATCAGGTTGTTTTAACCAAGATTATGCTGCAAGATGTTTTTTTTTCCAACTACATTTAAGTTCCCTGTTATAGACTAACAGTATTATAACAAGCAATATTAAAAAATATTCAGTTTATTCCCATTAATTCCCGTTTCTTCTAGGGCTGGACAATTTTGGCTAAAATCATAATCACGATTAATTGAACAGTTTACCTCGATTACGATTACTGAACGATTATTTTAAAAAAAAATTCTTTTCTTATACTGTAAATATGTTCACGGTTATTTTTTCTAATGAAAGAGTGCATAATCTTTGTGATTCTAAAATAAGGAAACAACACACAGATAGCAATTAATGCTTATTTATTAAATATTTCAAACAACTGAACTGAAATCTACAACAGTAGATTTTACAATGAAATAAAAACGTCTTATAAAAAAGTAATTTAAGTTTTAATGTAAAAAAAAAAAGTTTCCTAAAAATGTAGAAAATAAATAATGTCCATAAGATTAACGGGAACCTGTGGTTAACTGTCTTTTCGGAGTTAAAATCCACAAGCGTGTCCTGCGGCTCGCCGTCACACACACACACACACACACACACACACACACACACACACACACACACACACACAGTCTCTCACACACGTCCACAGCGCTGCAGGCAGAGGCGGGGTCTGTTCTGAGTATAATAAAACCCCGTCTGTGTTGAGCAAAACATTACGTGAATTACTACGAGAATGGACGTGCATTTAATATAGGAAAAGTGCACAAGTATTAGCATAATTTGTTGTTGTTGTATGTGGCGCTAAGGTCTAGTGACGATGCTATAAAGACCGTTGCCGTGCTTGCGTCGCTCCCTACCAGTCCTTATGGCCACTTGGCCAGTGGGAATGCAAACGGGAAAAAAGATTTTGGGGGAGAGTAGTTCTTAGAACTGCTTAGAAGTGTACTTCCTCTAAAAAGTACAAGTACTATCCAATCGGAAAGCACCTATGGTCGCAGACTGGACGGGGCGGAGTCACGTGACTACACACGCGGTGGCCGTAATGTTTTAAGGGGAAAGTACATTAACACAGTGGGCGACCTCGGAAATATTAATAGGATTAAAAGACCGAAATAACCGACTTGGTAAAATTACGTCGGTTATAGGCTCTGAATTTCGGTTACGATTATTTTTCGATTAATCATCCAGCCCTAGTTTCTTCTCGTTAATTCTCATGGAAAGTTTCCAACTTTGAAAATTCCGGGAATTTTGCAACCCTAGTTCTCACATGTTTGCACCATGGTTTGTGTATTAACTTTCAATACAGATGTTTCCCTCAAACTTTGAACACTGAAACATGTTATGCATGATGAGGTTGGGCTTTACAGCCAATTAGTAACACAGACAAACATGTATTCTTTGGTGCAGATACCAGAATGTTGAAAAATACAGTTATGAAATTGAAACAGAATTCTTAATTTGTGTTTCTTCAGATTGCATCGCAGTAGACCCCATAAAGTTATCCTACAACTGATTTTGATACTGTACTGTATGGATGGTAGCTACAGGACATGCTTTGAATTCATAAGATTTAACAATACAGTGATAGGGACAGATCAGATGACCTGAGACTTGACTTGGACTCGTGGCAAAAGACTTGAGACTTGACTTGAACTTTCCCCTCAAAGACTTGAGACTCGACTTGGACTTCCAAAAAATGACTTGTGAACATCTTTGCTTCGTGTACTACTTGTTTTAATATGTACGTTTTGTGCTAATATTGTTTCAATTAAATGGTTGCTAATAGCGCTTTGGAGCTGCTCCAACAAATACCAACAAACTCCAACATTCTAAAGTTGGCAGTTGTTGGCAATTGTCAGTTGGTTGTCTTTAGAATGTTCATTAAACCAATTGCCAGTCCACACTGCCCAGACAGTAACAGACAAGACTGACTTTTGTCACCTAGTCCTACCTTTTCTTATTTGAATTTTGGTTTACTAAAACATGGATAAAGTGGAGACCTTGTTGAATGTGGCCAAAGTAGTTATGGTCTACCTGGCCTGTAAAGCTGCTAGCCGTGTACAAGAGAGACGGCAATCAAGACGAGCCAGGAGGAGACTGTGGTGTAAACCTTGGATATTGGACATGCAAAACAGGGCGTCTATCCTAACTTGTGTCAAGAACTTCGCTCAGAAGATACTCCAGCTTTTGCAAATTTTGCCCGTTTTGCTCCTCAAGCTTTTGAGGAATTACTCACTATGGTCACTCCACTAATTGCCAGAAAAAACACCCATTCAGACAACATTTCGAGCCGTTAGAATGTTGTCAGTTGTTGGAAAATGGGCTCCATAGGTCCAACATTCTCCAACTCCACCAGACCAGACTGGACATGTCAAACTCTAACAACTCCATCCAACAAACGCCAACAAACACAGACGGCCGGCCCACACTGACCCAACTGTTGGTGTTTGTTGGCATTTGTTGGAGCAGTGTGCAAGCTCCTTTTAACAAACCCTGCCTCTGTCAGGTGAACACACTTACTGTATAGTTGGATTGGAAAGTCTGGAGTTAACATTCAATTTAGGTGTACCAATAAGCCACAATACCGGGGCTCTTCTAGTGTTAAACCTGAATTGAATGAAGCCATAATTCATGTTATTAGTTTCACCTGTGTCAAAATGTGTGGAATTGTGTAACAGCTTTGGAACTGTTATGAAAATGCAATTGGTGAGGATTAACATTTTAACTCTGTATTGTAATCAGAGTCAGGATTCTGGTATTGTGTCAACATAGTACAGGCATGCAGTGCTCAAGTGATAGCCTAAATTCAAATTCTTTTGTCCTGTGTCTGTCTGTCCTTTTCTCTCCCACAGGTAGCAGTGGGTCTCTCTCTAGGGCAGAGCCATGGGTGCATTCCTGGACAAGCCCAGGACAGAGAAGCATAACTTACATGCTGAGGGCAATGGCCTGCGCTATGGGCTGAGCTCCATGCAGGGCTGGCGGGTGGAGATGGAGGATGCTCACACAGCTGTGTTGGGACTTCCTGCTCCTGGTATGACTGACTGGTCCTTTTTTGCCGTGTATGATGGTCACGCTGGCTCAAGGGTTGCCAACTACTGCTCTAAGCATCTTCTGGAACACATAATCAGTGCTAGCTTAGGGGCCGGAGGGACCCAATGTTCCCAGGCTGGTTCAGACAGCTCCACCAGTGACCCTCCAGCACTGGTTCCTCCTACAGTTGAGACTGTGAAATCCAGGATCCGGACAGGCTTCCTGAGAATTGATGAGCACATGCGCAGCTTCTCTGACCTTCGAAATGGCATGGACCGTAGTGGCTCTACAGCAGTGGGAATCCTCTTGTCACCTGATCATTTCTTCTTCATCAACTGTGGCGATTCTCGAGCTGTTCTATACCGCAATTCACACGTGTGCTTCTCCACACTTGACCACAAGCCTTGCAACCCACGTGAGAGAGAGCGCATTCAGAATGCTGGCGGCTCAGTGATGATTCAGAGGGTTAATGGGTCACTGGCTGTATCGAGGGCCTTGGGGGATTTTGATTACAAGTGTGTGGAGGGGAGGGGCCCCACAGAGCAGCTGGTTAGCCCCGAACCAGAAGTGTTTGAGATGGTGCGGGCCCCGGAACAGGATCAGTTTGTGATCCTGGCATGTGATGGTATCTGGGATGTTATGTCCAATGAGGAGCTGTGTGAGTTTGTGAAATCTAGGCTTGAGGTGTCTGATGATCTGGAGAGAGTCTGCAATGAAGTGGTGGACACCTGTCTGCACAAGGTTGGTACACATTTGTTTTTGAGCATTACTTTTGTGTGTTTTTGCTATCATAGGCACTGTTTGTTAATGGCTTCTAGAGATTGAAATGTGTGGAATCTGGCAGAATGAGAGAAAGTGAAATTGGTTGGGCAGTTTTACAACATGACAAAGTAGGGCTGGGCCATATGATGATATATATCGTTATCATGTAACGTTATATCACAGTTTATTACAATGGATTCAAATAGTGGCAAGTGTTCAGATGGAAAATAACATAACGTGTATATAATACAAGCATATAATATTTGTTACAATATTGATATTAAGCAGTCTGTCTCAACACTGCCTCGCTGTGATTCACAGCGCAAACTGTTCCATAACTTGTGCCTAGGAAATCATTTTTGTTATTTCTTTCAATACTACACAATAACTCTTTTTTTCGCTCTTCTCTCCTCCCGTCCATCTCAGGGGAGTCGGGATAACATGAGTATTGTGTTGGTGTGTTTTCCCAACGCTCCCAAAGTGTCGGAGGAAGCTGTGAGGAAAGATGCTGAGCTCAACAAATATCTGGAATCTCGAGTGGAAGGTGAGAATGGATGGATGAAGGAAAATAATCAATGTTTACTGTATGTGCCAACATAATGGGATTGTGGAATATTACACATTTTAGTTGCTCATTTTCATAATCTTTTCTTAGTTTCTCCTGAAAACAGCTCTGGAGTATTCAAATTGTATGTGTGATTTAAAGTGAACACAAGGCCATTTAATTTAAATAGGTTCTTGAGTTACTGTCATATGGTAAACTGAAAAATGACTGTATGCTTTTATAACAGCTGTGGATGTACACCCTTATTTATAATCTCAATTCATTTCAAGAACTTTAGGATCATACATCAAAATCACACCCATTAATATTTGTGTTTATGAAATTGTAGTTGGAAAAACTGGTCTTATCTTAGACAAAGATTTTTCTGGGAGACGCAGGATCTTTCTCCAACTGAAACTCATATCTGTATGTATGTTTTCTCCATTGACTGACCCTGCCACTCTCTATTGTCTAAACTCCAGCCAAGTTATCTCTGGCTCACAGCAGAGGAATGACACCATCACAACCTCCTTTTCCATTTCAGCAAGCATCCCCCCTCTTTCTTCCCTGTTTGCACCTCTCCTCCCTTTTCCTCCCTAAACACATCTTTCTCTCCCCTCCCTCACTCAAACATTCCCTGTCTTGTTTGGATGGATTCCCTCCTGTTTTTCATTCTGTCCTTTTTTCTCATTTCATCTTATTTTTTTTCAGGGTGCACTGGTCCCTCTGATGAGCATAGTGCAGCTTTTCTAGAGTTTGTTGGTAACGTCGGCTGTCTTCCAAGGCTACTTTTTGTGTTAATCCAGCACTAGTCTTGTTTTACCAAAGTTTTGTCTTGATCTTCAGAATGGAAAAACCTGGGCCTAGTATTTGGAAGATATGTTGTAATATCCATTGTAAGAATATGTAATGCAGGTGGTAACACAAAGAGGTAGTTATTGTGTGTATGCACTCCAGAGTGGGTTAAAATCATTTCACATTTCAAGGTAAATTACAGTTATGCAAAAGTTTGTTTGGGTGTTTGGCTTCAGGTACTGTCCAATACTGGAAGATGGAAAGACAGAGAGAATAGAGAGGGAAAAAAAGAAAGCGGTAGAGGAATGCTCTGGCTGAACATCGACCTGGCCTCGTGCCACTCTCAATATGTTGCAGGCCTCTTCCTGTAACCATCTCTCTCCGTATCAGACACACAACACTCATTTCCACAAATGAATTAGTATGTTTTGCGTCTTGACTTCTTTTCTCCTTAATTTGTCACACTTTTGGTCTCTCTCTTCTCTCCCTCTCCTATCCTTCCCCAGCTGTTCGTGGCTATCTCCAGCTCTGTTAATACTGACTTGTATAACATGTCTGGTGTTTTTAGAGATGCTGTCTCGGCCAGGGGAGCACGGGTTTCCCGACCTGGTAGAAGTGATGAGGAACCTATCCACCGACATCGGCATGCCCATGCTGCCACCAGGGGGAGGCTTTCACAGCAAGTAAGCATCACCGCCTTCAAAGGGTTCTCTGTGTTATTTTAACACAGGAGTTGCACGTTATTCCGCATTCATAAACATTTGGAATAAAAATATTAAACCACAAGGACAGTGTATAATGAAAATGAAAATGTCGATTATCTAGCGTGTGTAGCCCAGGTATTGGTTTTTGTCATTGGGACTTTCTAGCTAGGAATAGAAAATACTTTTCCAAGTTTGCAGTCATTACAATACAAGCAAGATTTTGTTTCTACTACTTCACCTTACCGTAGGCCTGTCGCGATACGCAATAAATCAATTAATGGCATGATAAATAAAAATTTAGCTTGATAATTTTTAAATGGAAATTATCGCGGCCGGAAAAATTTCCTTTTTATTTATTGTTTTTTGATTGTTTTTTATTCAAGTGCATTTTTTGTTAACAGAGACTGAGAGTCCATTTTATTTATTGTTTTTGGTTGTTTTGTTCATTTATTGTGGATATTTAAAATGTCTTTCAGTTCCAGTGTTAAATATCTTTAGAAATAAAAGTTTATTGATTTTTGAAAAGGTGTACCTGCATTATTATGCCATTATCATTATATCAGATGAAAATGGTCTCAGAACGACAATATTTAAGTTTATCGCAATAATTTCTGGGACAATTTATCGCCCAGCAAAATTTGTTATCGTGACAGGCCTACCTTACCGTATCTTGTTTTTCCTGTTGTTGCTTTGATAGATGGTTTGAATTAAATAGCTCAAGAGACCTGATCACATGTTTGTGTCTGTGTACCTCCTGCAGACAAAGTGTTATTGAAGCAGTATACAACCGTCTAAATCCATACAGGGAGGAAGATGGGGTGAGTATTAGTTATTTGTGATAGTGTATGTGATGAATTTGAGCTTTGTCCCTCTTTGACCATTTACACAACACTTAACACACAAATATCTTTGCTAAAGTCTTAAGGAACACTACACATATGAACACATCTGAGTTTCAGTGGTTTCTAAAAACCTCACTCTTATGTTGATTCATCCCGTCTGGTGCACCAGGCTGGAGATTTGTGTGTTGTATTTATTTCACACTCAAAACCATAGCAGGTGAAGTATTATAATTGACTTCAGAGGTGGCTTTGAGCACAGTACACCCTCCCATATGATAAACATCTTTTTTTTTTTTTTTTCTGTGCGTGATGCACACCTTCCTGTCAGTCCTCATAATGGGTTATGCATGACAACACAGCTTTGTCATAAGTCTTTCTAGTGGAACTAAAAGCTGTTTCTCTTTTACCAAGTCCAGTGAAAGCATTCTCATCTATGATATTTAGTCGAAGTGGGTCGACTCCCTGTGCATCAAAGATTTTGAGCTGACTACAAACCACGCAATAACGTTCACTCCGCTTATTGGTCAGATGTGTCTAGGCGGGAGCAAAAAAGTAAATACAGGAAGAAGGTCCTATGTTCTGGTCTAGTGCATATTTCTTGCGTGTCCATCGTCAAACAAGCTCATTTCATTTAAATCATTTTCCAGACATTGTTTCGCAAGCGACGTTACTGCGTCCGCTCAGCTCACCGAGACTTCGCTCTGCTCTGCCGGCCTCTGTCTCCAACTTTAGCAGCGTGCAGTACACATAGTTGGGGCAGTTCAAGGTCGGATCATGTTCTCACCGCAAACAACCGCTCCAGAGTTCACTTGAAAGCATACCGAGACCACCTCTTCAAAGAGGTCTCGGTACGCTTGTTTGGTCCGCTTTTGGTGAGCATCAGAGTGCGATTGCTGCATCACACCTGCCCAAATGAACTGCACCAAGTGGGTAAAGGAACTCTAGTGTGATTCAACCTAACTAAATGTGGCAGGTGTCAAAAGCCCCCTTAGACACCAAAGTAATTTGTCTTCTTGAGGAGGACTCCATATTTTATAAAATTGTAAACTTACTGTTACTGCTGGAAGTCTATTGCATCTCTGCATCATGTGTTTCAAATATTTCTAATAACACATAAAGGTGGTACAAAGTTGTTGTACCGCCTTTATGTGTTATTAGAAATATTTGAAACACAAGTTGCAGACTTGGATAAGCACACTTACACACATCCATGCACACACACTGAAAATAAAGCAGTATTCAAAACTAAATATATAAAAATAAATGACTAAGTAATGCCAAATACCAGTGCGAGTGATTAGAGATGCTCAACTGAAAACCTGTTTCAAGTTTCAAACACTCACGTTGTGTAGGCCTGAAAAGCACCAATTTCAATGCAAACAAAGTATCAAAATGCCCAAACATAATTTTCAAATCATTGCTGCAGTATTGATTCTTTGCGGTCTGTCCCTATTCTCAGTATGTTCCAGAGACCAATATATGCATCTTCAGTTTGTCTTCTTTTGTTAGTTGTTTACCTTTGTCGCATGCAACTTCTGTATGTTTGTTGTGAACAAAAGAAATAAAAAGTAAAGGTATGTTTCTTATAGTATTCTGTTTCACATAAAGGCCTAGTTCTCTATTTAGTTGTGGTGAATACAAGCTGTGGCCATTATTTGAGGATGTATGGCACTAAGGAGTCTGTATGGAGCAACTGTGACGTTATACTCCAGCAAATTGTGTCTAAGGATACAGTCCTGCCCACAGATTTAGAAATACACTCTTGCGTTTTGCAGAGAGTGTTGTTGCAGTGGATGGGTGGTTACATATGTGAGTGTGTGTGTGTGTGTGTGTGTGTGTATGGGTTTTTAAATGGTGGAGATGTTTCTGTGAGAGAATAACACTCTGAGATGATCATCGATAGCGTTGCAGTGTCATACAGCTCTGTCCACTTGTTTATTACCTGTTATGTCTGGTGTATTCTTGTATGTCTGTTTATGTCTGCTAATGATGGACAAAAGTCCTGAGGTTGAGCCTGATTTAGAAAAGGTGTGTGTGTGTGTGTGTGTGTGTGTGTGTGAGACGTCTCCTGTTTGGTAGTTCGTGTTGGGGGTGAGGTGATGTTCACCTCGTTGTGTCGTCTTGGTCTTGTCTTTTTTGCCATATGCACACCCAAATATGAAAAAGTATTTTATCTACTCTGCTTAAAGCCGCTGTGAGTAGAGTTTTTACTTGATTATAGCCAAATTATTGTGATAAGTTTTGTTTGTAGAAAAATGTGACAGTCATGGTGGAAATTGCTTTTTTCAAATTCTACACATTTTGGCTTCAAATAGATTTTAATCATAATAGCAACAATGTTTAAGGAATGCTGTAATGCTTAGGTTTGACAAAAAATTGTAGTTTTTTGTTTTAAGGATTTCACAAAATACCACCTGAGGTATTTATTTATTATTTATACCAAGGCTGCATGTCCCAATAAAAGTATTTAGTATATCTGTCCATCATTACTAAATTTTACACTGGCAGGTATGGCTGCAAACTGACTCAGATAAGGTAGGGCTACACTACTACAACTAGCAGTAAAACCTGAAGTTCGAATTACTCACCTTTTTCAAGTTTTATAAACGGTACTTATTTTATTCCTGTATAGACTGACAAACCGCTACGGCGACAAATAACCGCTACGGCGACAAATATTATTAGTTTATTTGCTCTAATATATGACAAAAAACACCACCTCCTGTAGGTAATGTTAGCTTCATCACAGTACCCACACAAAAATGTATGTGATTTTTTTATTTTTTTTTTAAATGTCTTTTTTTCTTTACAATCTTGTATCATAGCAGCACAAATAGTGGAATGGTTCCACTCTACAAAAATATAGTTAGCAAATAGTGTGTGGTAATAGACACACACTTTTATTTAAGTCCACTAGAAGGATATAATTTACAGTGACATACATATTATAGATGCAGTTAAATACATATACAAAATCATGGGCCATTGGCATACAGCAGGTCTTCATAATATTAAGCATATCCTTCTTTTCTCACGGGTATAAGTAACAGCATCTTCACCATATATGGCGGCTGCCTATGATAGCAGACAGAGCACAGTACTTTGCTAGCCGTTTAGCCTTCTTTTTGGGCATCCCAAGCTGATGATTACGACCAGCCCACGTGTGTGTCCTAAGCTGCCAAAAATGAAAACAAATAGTCGCTCTGAGATGGTGTTTAGGAGTGGTTGGTATTAAATGACCTTGGTCAAACACACACACAGGCATTGATAAGGGATGTATCGATTTGTCTAACTGTGTGTTCACCCTCCGATTAACGCAGCCCTCCTGTTTCATTTGGTAAGTGATCACATATATAAGTGTTAACCCCTCCCCCCTTCTTCCAACCCCTCATCTACAAGCGCGCACACACACACGCACGCACGCACACACACACACACACACACACACACACACACACACACACACACACACACACACACACACACGCACGCACACACACACACATTCTTACAGGCATGTAAGTGGTGACCTGCTACGCATATGTCCCTGTCACTCCATCAGTCTCTACTCCCTGCTCCGATCTACTCTCTAGCATGTGGAGCTCCGTGACTTTAATGCGTGCGTGCGTATGGACGTCTGTGTGTGCAGACACGACTGTCCAGGTTTAATGAGGATGAATGGTCGTTGTTTCTGGTCCTGTCCGTCCCCCTCTCACGTCACACGCTCACGCCCTACACGCATGCATCGCTGTCTCTCTCGCTGTCTTTCCACAACTGCACGCAAGTATATAACAGTCTTTGTTTCTGTGTCACTCCCTGCAATAAGGCAGAGGCCTTGGAGTTGGCGTATTGTTGCAGAAAGAACCTACACGTTGAGTGTGCCCTGGCTTACACTGCTTTCAACTTTACTTTTTTTGTTTTGTTGTTGTAGGAAAATCTGGCCTTGAAGTCCAGGTTGGGGAATTATTGAATGTGTCTGTAATGATTGTGTTTCTACATTCGATAACAGTGTGTCCTCTTTTTCACACTTCTTTGTCTATTTTTTCTTTCTTTCTCTTATTCCTCCTTCCCCCATCCCTCCTTCCCTGCCATATTCTACTCTTCCCCTCTCCTCTCATTCTCTCTTCCATTTCCTCTTTGTGGCTTTCCTCTTGCAGAGCGGAGCTGAGTTGGAGTACAACTGGTAGCTGTCCAGCACAACTGCCTGATCCAAGAACAGGACCACTTTTCCACACCAGATCACATCCGTAGTCACCTTTTAATTTCCTCTGGGATTTTTTTTAATTTTTATTCCCGACACAAAGAGATCAATCAAAGCAAAAAATCCTGGTTTTTAAAACCCTATGTGGAGGACTGCAAAATAGATTTACTTGGTTCTTTTTGTAGAACAAAACAGGGAAAAATACAAACAACTACATTGATATCTGAAAGCAGAACTACAAATACAGCATATACTTTAGAGTAGCAAACCAGCACAGTTTCTCTTGACCCTCGTTTTCTTGTGGTGGTTGTTTTGTTTGCGTATTGACACACAGGAGCAGCCCTGCTCTGGACGCCTTTCTCAGAACTGAAAGAGAAGGGAAGCCCTCACAACTCAAAAGTCAGCCAACCAGGCATTACCAAACCAGTCACTCCTGGATGTTTGTAAGATACTAAAAAGACTAAAGTGGTTTGTTGGCTGCATTTTTTATGGCATTATTTGTTTTGAAGTGTGAACTTTACTTGCACCTGACTGGCAGCCAATCGACCACACAATCCTGCGACTCCCACACACCTCAAGCTATGCTGTCTAGTTCAGGCAAGCTTGGTGTTCTGGGCATACTGGTACTCTTAACGGGGGCCCAATACTTCACCTGCCCGTGCACCTGGTTCACTGGAGGCAGCCTCACAGAACTCCACGCTATCCAAAGACTACTGGGTTAAAGCCTCAAATTCATCATCTGAGGCTACACACCTGAACATGAGGGGAGAGCTCATGAGAGAACCAAGTCTGTCTGGCAACTAATTTCAGTTTGGCTCCTCCATACCACGTCCAAACTAAAGTAGGACATGGGCTGGTGTGCCTGGCTGCAGATAGGAATTACATGGAGATGGTTTAAACTCGAAGTGTGATGACTCTTCTTGCACGTCCCTGCTCACTTTCTCTCCTCCTGCCCCTTAAAGGATGTTATCAAACAGTTGATTTCTCACTCTTCTCCTCTGCCTCTGTCTTTTCGCTTTCTCTGTCTCTTCATATGACAGAAGAGACTCGGCTGTCATTTGCATTGGCAGACATCGCCAGAAACATAAGCTTTTGAGCCTGCTGTTGTTGAAGAGATAGAAAGATAGAAATTATATTCATATATATACAGATATATATTTTGATTTGTTTGTTTCATCTTAATTCCCAGCCATGGTGTTCGTTGTGCATTGTGGTCTGCGTGTGTGCACGTTTTGTGTAGACAAATTTAAGACAGAAAAAAGTCAAAGTTGCACATAGCAGCGTTCCAAAGACAGGGTTTGGGGATAAAGTAATTCCAGCCTCACCTTCTTCCCCATTTCTCCTCCACACACACACACACACACACACACACACACACACACACACACACACACACACACACACACACACACACACACACACACACACACACACACACACACACACACACACCTGCTTGTGCTACAACTTGCCTTTTCTATCTCTCAAATATCCTGTGAAAAAAAAAAAAAAAGCCTTTCTTTTATTTTGATTGAAAGAATTCCATCATTTACCTTTTTTATTATTTCTATTTAAATGTTTTTTGGTGTATATGGCTTTTCAGAGTACTGTGGCTGTGGTCCTATTACAGATAAGGTAAGAAAACAAGGGGAGCATAAAATATACCTTGTACAGCAAATTGGGTGAGAAGTAGGTTTTTGGTGTTTCACTGTAAGCAAAGGGACTTTTGGGACAAATGAGAAAAGGCCCTACACCCAGAGCTGTTTTCACACTGTTACCAAAATTGCTGTCCTTCAGCTCCACAGCTACCTTCATAGACTTTGCCTCAAAGGCTCAGGACAGTTGCTGGGGAAGCCCTGGTTTGACTTTTTGAATTGACCAGGAGTCCATTTAATTTCTGTCAACCCAAGCACTAATAAGTGATTGAAACTTCTGAAACAAAGCCTTTGTTTTTTTGTTTTTTTTTGTTTTTTTATAAACAAATGTGTGCATAGACAAAGTGGATACACATACTTTGCATGTGTATTCTGTAGATGCATTTAAAATAGGCTATAAGTATATACAAAACTGTAATATACACTTTTTTTTTTTTTCAATCATTCAATGGCAAATTCATTGTGCTTTCTGAAGTGGTAGTATTGAAAGAGAATAGGCCTAACAGAGTTTGCTGGCTGATTAATGTTATTGTGGTACAGTTTGCTCTTGGTGCCATATGACAAATAGGTACTTGAATGTGTAGGTATTTTGCAGTTGCGTTTTAGTGGGATGAGTGATTTTTCTTTGTGGTGGAGGGAGTGGGAGGGGTGGGATCTCTAATAGATGTGCATGTTTTGGGATTGAGGGAGGAGTGTATTTTGTGGGTGAGATGTACTGGGCGCATGGGGATAATGTGGGCATGTTCAGTGTGATGGAACACAATGTTAGAGAGGAAAGGTGATGATGACAAAAGAACAACATAGAGAAAAGTGGAACATATGGCTGGGTATTATTTTTCTTTCAATAACTTTTAATCTTGTTATTTTAAGACTCAGTTGGTCAACCTCTTTTTTTAAACCCCCCAAATATTTCTGTTTTGACATTGTTCCCGAAATTGAATCATTCCCATTGTGGACTTATATTTCATAAATCATACTTCCTGACTTTTTAATATTGTATTTGTTTTCACCACACTGAACAGTCCTCAGTTTAGGTTTATGTTTAAGCTATATCAGACACTGGGCTAGGAGACGAATTAAGGGAGGGAAGGAAGGAGAAACATTTGTTTTTCTGAATGATTTTTCATTCTTCACACTGATTCCACTGCATGGACTGAATACAAGCTGCACTGCAGCATCACAGTCTCTCTTAAACGGTCATTTAATGACAAAACAAGATATATTTGCTCCCTTTTCTTTAAAAAAAAAATGACGATCATTATTCTGGTGTTAGAATATAATTTCAAGATTCAAGTGGGAAATTTCTAACTTTTTCGAAGGATACTTTGGTTGTTGGGCAATGGCTGATGCCTAAATAATTTGACACTGACTGGTTACTTTGATTTCAGGATATGTTAAAGTAAAGAGAATTTTAAGAAGCATATAGTCTCCTGATCCTGTCAGTTATTCTGGCCCGGTGGGGTCAATGTGACCGTAAGGACCACAGAAGGGAGGCGAGAATTTGGAAACAGCGAAAGAGAGACATGACATTCCTCATGTTGGCATTTTAGAATGGAAATGAGCCCTAGTACTCTTTGCCGCCTCCTGATGCCTCTGGCCACTATTTATATACCACTGACAGATGTATAATGGCAATGATACATTCTACACTTGTTATTTATTCCAGTGCTTTTTAGCCCTTATAAAAAAAAATGCTGTATTTTGAAGACATAATGAGGTAATAATAAGCCGGTGTGCATTTGAGAGTAGTGTGTGACCCACTCACCTTCACCTTTTGAGAGACTAAAAGAAGGGAGGTTTATGAGACACCCAGGGTATTCTCTTCATGTACTAATTTCCCAGTATGCTATTGTGATGTTACAGACCATACAGTGAACATAAATGTCAATAAAAGTTGGATTTAAGTTTAAAACTGTTTAAACAATGTACTTTTTCAGTGCCAACTTGAAATGTAAGCTTTGTGTCTTTTTGTAAGCTTTCACTGTTCAGCACTGTACAACCCAAAGAAAGTTTGTACATTTGTTTTGGTGTTATCCAAAGACAGTTTGTGCCCTGTGTGGTGTACAGTGTCACCATGTAGCTCAGAAAAGAAAGCATACGTATTTTGGCACAGCCTGGTGTGTTATAAAGTTTCAACATAACTTGGATTATGGGACAAATGATTGCAACAATTCAGATTTGCAGCGGTTATGTATTTAAGTTTTGGTAATTCTACATGTTTAATAGATCATACTTGACAGGCAGTCATCTTTCTCCCAGTGAAATTGGGTTAAGGATGTTTATTATTTAGCAAAATCTGACCATTGGTGTGCAAGACATCATGCATGCTTAATAACAATTTAGAAACATAGGCGGTACCTTCATCATTACTGTAGTTCTTTTTGTTTATTCCACACTACAGTAATATGTAAATATCTCTTATCTGTTTTATTGCAAATAACACTACCTAACATTTTGGTCATTGAAAAGTTTTTTTCTACATCCTAGATGTTGTTGTAGATGAAGTGGAAATACAGTTAATGTCCCAGCTAGTGGTGGAAAGTAACATTTTACTCATGTACTGTACTTCAGCACAGATTTAAGGCACTTGTATTTTCCCTGATACAGGAAATATTGTACTTCATTTTATTAAATATTCTACTTTAATCTGACATTTGTAGTTGCTAGTTACTTTGTTGATTAAGAATATTTTTTCTAATTTTGATAGTTAATTTAATGAGCTTGAAAAATAAAAATAGGCCCCTACTGTACTTTTTGGTGATAAAACTCATGTGCTTTTACTTGTGTAACATTTTGAATGACTTTTGCACACTGGTAAGCTACTGCTACTTTTATTGAAGTAAGTAAAGGGCATGAATACTACTCTCACAATATCCCAGCCAACACTGCAACAAGAAATGCTAATCTCTACCCATTCCAATCCAACTCTCCAGTTTCCCCACATTCCTCAGGTGTGTGTGTGTGTGTGTGTGTGTGTGTGTGTGTGTGTGTGTGTGTGTGTGTGTGTGTGTGTGTGTGTGTGTGTGTGTGTGAGAGAGAGAAGAGGAATGTGAGAGGGGAGAGTAGTGTGTGTACTCTGACCCTCTGAGAGCTGTTAAATTGTATCTTTGAGTCAGTCGGTATTCCTGCAGAAGGGCTTACACCGATTGTTTTCAGGTTTTCCCCATTAAAAATCTAAATCAGATGAGTTTAAAAAAAGGTACCGGTAGTATGGAGCTAGGGGAGTGCACCAGAAACCCCGGGTATCAGGATGTAGAAGGCGGTGGGTCAGCGGCGGAAACCATCAACGCCGACCCCGGGGAGAAGCACGACTCCACCGCGCTGAAGCTGGACCAAGATTTCGCGGCTGAGGAGTACACGCAGATCAAACCTTACGCCGGGATGCCCAAGGAGGTGTTGCTGCAGTACTCCTCCCAGGCCCGGTACCGAGTGCCCCGAGAGATCCTGTTCTGGCTGACGGTGGCTTGCACCCTGGTGCTGGTGGCGCTCACCATCACGGTGATCGCGCTGTCGCCGCGGTGTCTGCAATGGTGGCAGTCCTCCCCGGTTTACCAGGTTTATCCCCGGTCCTTTAAAGACACCAACGGAGATGGGGTCGGAGACCTCAAAGGTAAGATGCCCTTGACCCTGTCGTATTAAGATCTTTCATTAAACCTCTTTTACAAAACTTGGTATTTCTTCTATTTAGTCCTTCTATAGAGGGTTTATAATGTGTAACTAACGGATTTATTCATGACTAATAAGCTATTTAGTAATGCTTTACAGGCTAAGTAGCCTATATGCATCTAATAGCTTAAGAATACCTTTTCTTCCTGGAACGCATTCTCATGGAAGGGTTAGCCTAATAAGCTATTCATTATTTAAAGAAAACTGATTTTTGCTTCTAGAAAAAGCTGTCCACATTGTTTTTACTAGTATGATTATGGCACCATATGACCCAAATACATGTAAACTCTACTGTTGACCGCATCACTATTAATACAGGTTTTGCTCTTCTTTGCCTCCGGGCTTGTCAATGGGACCAAGTACTCCAGTATTCATCGCTGTGTTGTCTCTGGTCTGGCAGGAATTCAGGAGCAGCTGGATCACTTCCTGTACCTGAACATCAAGTCAGTTTGGATCAGTCCTTTCTACCGCTCTCCCATGAAGGACTTCGGCTATGATGTGGAAGATTTCCGGGCCATCGACCCGCTCTTTGGAACCATGCAAGACTTTGAAGAGCTCCTGGCTGAAATGCACAACAAAGGTAGGTTACTTTCATTTCCCCTCTGTATGTAGAGACTTGATGGTGGATTATCACGCATCACGTGTGTTTTGGGGGGTAGCATGGTGCATGTCTTTGACTCATACTAATCTCTCTCTGTTTCAACCAGGTTTGAAGCTGATCATGGATTTCATTCCCAATCACACCAGTGACCGACACCGCTGGTTCAACTTGAGCCGAACAAGAGATCCTCACTACAAGGATTACTACGTCTGGACCGACTGCAATGCAACCGCACCGAGACCTAATAATTGGGTTGGTACTGATTTTCACTAAACCCTCACTGATGCATTGCACTATATAGGTGTGATGTATTTGAATTTACAAATGGATGATTTGGAGTTGAAAAAGGTGTGCAGTCATCAGATGGGTAGTTTCTTAATGTCTACACTTCCTACTCCTCTTCTCCTCTGTTTCACTCCTCCTTTCTCTCAGGTGAGTGTGTTTGGGAACTCGTCATGGACTTATGATGACGTTAGAGGACAATGCTACCTGCACCAGTTCCTCAAGGAGCAACCAGACCTGAACTTCAGAAACCCAAATGTCTACAAAGAGATGACTGTAAGATTACATGCATCTGACGCACTGCTCTTTCTCACACACATTATCTCTGCTATTGACTCATTTCTAAAAGCGTTCGGTGACTCACATATTGTATCTCATTCTAATATCTTAATCAGTGTTGTTCTTACATGCTTTTTTTTTTATCCCCTGTCACACGGTTGTTGAGGTACCCACAATCTTCTGTAATCTAGCAAAAAAGTGTGATGGCCAACTGATTACACATTAACTTAAGCTAGTTAACCCTTTTAACTTTTGCTACACACAGCGCAAAGTACCACAAACAGACTGCCTGTGTGTATATTGTGCATGTACTGAAACAAGTGTAAAATGCAACAATTTTACAATAATCAAATGACACTTCAGCACCAAGTCTGGTCTTGTACTCAGCACACTATTTTCCAGACGTCTGTCTGACATTTTTTTTTCTTAAATTAAATTAATAATTATGATTCTATTTTAGGATATTATTCATTTCTGGCTGGAGAAGGGAGTGGACGGGTTCCGGATGGATGCAGTGAAGCACATGCTGGAGGCCACACACTTGAGGGATGAACCACAGGTGGACCCGAACAAACCAGCAGTGAGTCTCACCTCTTAGCACCTCATAACATCTAACCTCACTCTGTGCAGTTCAGCTTCTGTACCATTGTTGACTCTTATGGACACCGTTTGTGACAGGCAGCAATGTCTGCCGGCTTAGTTCTAGCAGCTGTTTGTCTTCACATTGATTCAACACGGCCACCAAAAATGGTACGGTCTGTCTGATCCTGCCAGTTGAAAATGATCCATATCAAATGGCAGAGCAGGTGTAACACATTTAAAACCCAAGGTACAATTCAAATCAAATTTAATTTCAGTGACTGACATCTGAGGCTGAAGAATTCTTAAATCCTATACAGTTGTAGCTATCACTTTGGATGCTTTCCTTAAGAAAATAGAAGCATTTATTAATTTTTTGAGGGAGACATTCACTACCACTTTGTGACACTGACCCAATACCAGCCCTCATTTGCTTTTTTGAGATGGTCACAAGTTGTTAGGTCTGTCTTGTCATGTTTCATTTTTTATATTAATAAAAAGTAACAAACAATATTCACAAGGTATGTTCAGTCAGTAAGGTATTTCTGTTTCCAGTCGTTTTAGATACATTGCTTTTTGCTACTGCTCTATTGTGCTCTCGTCACCTAGCAGCTCTTCTTCCTCTAAGCTCAAGAGATCAATGTTCAGTTTTAGTTAACAATCTCTGTCTCCACCCTACCCCACCCATACTGTTCTATTTATTTATTTATTTACAAATGTACATACTGTAATTACACCTATACATAGCCATATTCTACTGCTCTTCATACTATTCATCCTGCACATACACTTATTCTTACTACTCTTATAATGTTACCACACTGCACATAGCTGTACATACTGTACATATCTGTCTACATGGTTCATACAGATTATCCATATTTATTCTGTTTTTCTTATTATATATTCTGCTAATACACTCCATATATCTATATTATTCTTACTACTATTATAATGCCACTGCTACTACATTGCACATATCTGTACATGTTGTTCATACACTGTTCATATTACATAGCCATATTTATTCTGCTCTTATAACACTATACTACACAATATATTTCTTGTCCTGCCTATGCACCACCTGTCTATACTTTGTATATCACATTTGCACTTCTGGTTAGACGCAAACTGCATTTCGTTGTCTTTGTACTTGTACTCTGCACAATGACAATAACGTTGAATCTAATCTAATCGGTTCTAACGTTTGGTTATGTATTATGTAATGTGTGACATGTCGGAGTCCAGATTTTAATGATCTGAGGGATGAAAGCAGCACTGTGGGCAGATGCAGCTCCACTGAAGCAGTACTTTCCACTGTAGCTGGTAGAACAAACATAATCAACAGCTGAGTGGGAGGGTTCACACTGTACATGATGTATCATTCATTATTTATCTCAAGCTTAAATAACAGGTTCATCTTGTGCCCTTCTGGAGAAAATACAGTTCTTGAAATTCAAAGGGTTCATGATTCACGGAGTGTTAAGCTCACTATAGTCTATATCCTTTGCGTTCCACGTCCGGGATTGCTCTGGTGCTGCAGGAAATTCCGCCGGATTCATGTATTTCTCGTTTCTTTCCGCTTTCTTTGTGATGAAATTTTAAATTTGGTGGATTTATGAGGACTATTGTTAACTGCTCCTCAGATCTCTGCATGGTAAATTGAGACAGCTAGCTCGACTATCTGTCCAATCTGAGTTTTCTCTCACATAACTATTTTGCAGCGGCTCTGTGTGGAGTTTAGCACCGGAGGGTCTGGCAAAGTGAGACTAAGCTTACTAAGAAATATTTTTTGTTCCATGGAGACTGAAGTTATTTCTCACAGAGGAAAGATTAGTAGAGGCATATTTTGGTGGATTAGCAAGTCATTGGGAATTACTTACCACTGAAGAATAACTGTTATACTGAGACTGACTGATTTGTCTACTTGCAAGTAGACAAATCAGAGAGGTACTCACTGCTGCATTGACTGACTTAATAGCCCATATAAATAATAGCTTTATTTGTGTGATGTGGACCAAAACAAGAATCACTGTTGGGCACAACACAGATTTCCATGCATTTACTAAGAAGTAGAACCACGACACTGCAAAAAAGAGACAGCTGTGTGTTTATTGGGGGTAGCCTACTGAGAATTTTACCACAGCCTTGAATGTGATTCAGCAACAGTCATAACTGATTAACATTATTGTTTTATTGCTGGTTGTACAGTTAAATTCAGACCAACTATGTGCTTTACTGGCTGTTGGCTGAATGATTCGCTCATGTGGCAGCATGTCAGCTCAGTGGTTAGCGCTGCTTCAGTAATTAAGTCAGTGGCCTGGCCCTTTCTGTGTGGAGTTTGTGGGTTGTCCCTGTGTTTGAGTTCTCCCACACAAAATGACATCTGTACTAGGTGTTAGTTTTGGGAGTATTAGTCACTGTCCCTGAATAGTGCTAGTTCACTTAAAATGATTAACCTTGTGTTTTGCAGTGGTCTTTGTGGTCACATTAGGGCCCAGCGGGTTGAATTTCCCCATGGGTATAACTTAACAAGACTTATTTTTCTGTCTGTTTCTTTTAACTGTATACTGTCTTCTTGACTTTTTTATGAAGACTATTACAACCAATAAGATACCTATAAAGTTAGCACAAAACCTTGAACATTCGTTACATAGTACTCCTTCATTATTGAACCCAAAAGCCAACCCTGTCTGTTTCTGGTTTCTACTTATTTTCCAACTACCTGGCCTGACTGGACCCCGTGCTTTGACCCGACAAAGAAGCACATTTATAACCAAGCTCTCCTTACTCCCAGTGTGCAGAGGAAAATACTGTTGGGTTCTCTTAATCCACTATAGTTGATGATCTCAGGGTGAAGCTTTACTATGAATGGACCACCTTTACCAACCTACTAATCCAATAGGCCAGAAATCCAATAATAGCATTACCTCATATATCTTTATATTTACACTCCAGGAATCTGTAAAGACAGAGTTCGACCTCCACCATGACTACACCTACACTCAGCTGGGTTTGCATGACCTACTGAGAAGCTGGAGGGCAGTGCTGGATGTCTATAGCCGTGAGCCTGGAAAATACAGGTATGGGATCATAACAATGCAATAATGCTATTGTACAAATTGGGACTGATCATTTTCTTACATACTGAATTTGCTACTACATATGACGATAATGCCATAAGGTTCACATAGCTCATCACTCATAATTTTATTTCTTATGCAACAGTCCTGTGTATTGTATTGTGTTGCACTTTGTGTGGTCAGATCTTTTATTTACAACTTGAGTGGCTTGTCCAACGTGACAGTTTCAATACCGTCTATAAATATTGATACGATTAACTACACACTAAACACATAGTATTAAGACATAATTATAATACATTTTCTGATACAAATTTCTTTTTAGTGTGGCATTAATACATCCTTTTGTTAAAGGCAAATGAAATGTAAGAGTTCATCTTGAATTTTGGCAATTTATGGCTGAGGATGAGATTGCTTGTTATACACAAGTTCTTGCTCCACTTCAGGTTCATGGTCATGGAGTCCTATGATTACCAGGAGGTGGAAAAGACTATGATGTACTATGGCACCCCGCTGGTTAGAGAAAGCGACTTCCCCTTTAACTTTTACCTGCTGTACCTGCCTCAGAACACCAGTGGCTTGTGGGTTAAAGATCTGGTCCATTTGTGGATGGCCAACATGCCCAAGGGAAAATGGCCCAACTGGGTGGTAAGTCAGGAGTCTGAGGCCTCACTTTATCTTTATCCATCCCATATCCTTCACTTTTTACCATCAGCTTCCATGACTGAAACCCATCCGTTCACCCTGCCTTCTTCCTTCCCAACCTATCTCACTCACCTGTCCACCTTCTCTTGTATTTCTATTACCTCCACTGTTATCAGGTTGGGAACCATGACAAGCCTCGAATTGCCTCAAGTGCTGGTCAGACCTACATACGTGTCATCAACATGCTGCTGCTGACCCTCCCAGGCACGCCCACCACCTACTATGGCGAGGAGATCGGCATGGAGAACATTAATGTCACTGACCGTCAGATACAGGATCCTGCTGGCAAATACAATGCTGTCAGTAGTGTCTACACTTAAAAAACACTCACTGTTACATCTGCCAAATGCAGTAGCTGCACACAAAAAAGGACCTGTTTATTTAATGACATTACAAAACAATGACAGTGTTTCGACTATAAATAGTGATGAAAATGTCTAACTGTACCACAAAGTACAGCCTGGAAAAGGCCCAAAGCTTCATCACATGTTTTTATTTACAACAATTTCAACAAAACTGAATAATTAAACCTTCATGATGGTCAGATTTATTGTAGGTTTGTTGCATTTGCCACCGCATTAGTTTTATCTTAGTGCAACTTATAAACTGGCAACTGAATGTGAGTACATCACGAAAGTGTGTCCATATACATTCATTCAGTAGAAGCTGAAGTGCTAACATGATTCCTGTCCTTTCACTGCAGAGTGCCAGTCGGGACCCTGAGCGGTCTCCAATGCAGTGGAGTGGTGACATGAATGCAGGCTTTAACATCAAAACAAACATCACCTGGCTGCCTGTACACCCTGACTACAGAAGTGTCAATGTGGAGGTACAGAACTCTTTCAATACTGTTCCAACTCTGGAGAAACATCTGGCCAGAGCTTGCTCGAGTTGATCTTACTTTACATCATGAATGCCCTTGCCACTCTTTCTAGGTCCAAAAGAAAGATGAAGGCTCTGTTCTGGCTCAGTACCGTTTCCTGAACACCCTGCGTCAGTCAGAGCTCCCTCTTCACCGTGGATGGTTCTGCTATGTCCACGCTGACGCCAGTGTCTTCTCTTACCTCAGAGAGCTGGATGGGCTTGACCGAGCTTTTCTCATAGTGCTTAACTTTGGTAAAGAATCTGCCACCACAGATCTCTCCTCTGTTCGTGAGTTGCCAGACCAGTTGAAGGTGCTGATGAGCACAAACCAAATCAATAACGGCAAGGTGTTACAAAAGTCTCGTATCCTGACAGAGGCAGGAGAGGGTTTGGTGATTCGGTACTCCACCCACACTTGGTTTAACCCCAACCACCCCGAACAGTGCTACGTCTCTGAGAAGGCCTGCTATTTGAGTGCCATGGACATACTTTATAAATGCTAACATGAATAGACAATGGCATTTAGTTATTACAGTTTCACAGCAGCAATCAAATAATCAAGATTCTTCTTTGGTGTCATATAATAAAGAGGACCATTGCAAATACATTCACTGTTGATGTTGTCTTCTCTTCCACTGGTACTGTTAAAGATTTGGGCACCATTGTGTCATAATAATAGATGTTTGGGTCATTTGTCCTTTGATTCCTGGCTGCCTCCTGATGGCTGTGTTATCTCTTCCTCTTGCGTGGAGGCTGAGGAGGGTCCAGGCCCAGCTCGGTGTATAGGAATGCTAGCGCGAGGGCTTCCTGTGTCGGGGAGATAAGACAGGCTACATTTCTCAGTCTGTACCTACAAACTCAACTGATGAAACTAATGTTAGTGTTCACAATGTGAGGAAAGGGTCAGGCTAAAAAAGAAAAATTGGGCACAGCCCAGATTCGGCAGCTGTTTATTACAAATGACTTGTGACCACACCAATACAATGGTGTGGTCACATGTCATCTGGGTGGTAAATAGGATAGAAATTCCATTCACCTTCGTTGTATTTCAAAACCTTGGAAAATAAAATGAAAACTTTTATCCACATGACTAGATACTACGTTACGTTAGGGATAAAAAGGAATTTATTTTTTTCGTGATTTAGGTAAACTGACAACTGTATTGTAAAGATATAAGAGATAGAGAAGATTGCCTCCAGACTTGAACTGTGTAGGTACAAATATTTTCAACTAGGGCTTTAAAACAAATTGTATTTACACTATTGTCACTTTCCAGCGTGGATGTGGATTTTCAGTGGATTTAAGAGCAGTCAATAAGCAAAATTAATAATTGAAATTTTTTTTTATTAAATAGAGCTACTTGTGCCTTATTTGTAGAAGTATTTTGGAAGCACACAAAAAGCTTGAAATATAAAATATACTTTTCCAAAGCTTCAAGTCCCTTTAACCCTTACAATCTTGTAGTGCATTACCTCCTCCAGCATCAGTTGTAAGTCTTGTGGTCCGAGGTGATTTGCTCCAGGTTGGATATTTAGAACTATGTTTGGCGCTGGTTCACATTCTTAAAGAACGAGGAAGACAGAGAGTCGGAGGTCAAAGGCAGAATGGGGGAGAAGATCTCTTACTGTATGTTTAAAACTTCCTCTCAGACACTTCCCTTATCTTACTGTATGCCCACTTTCTCTGCTCCCCTTCTCTCTCTGTCCAGTTGCTCCATATCTTCTCTTCCCTCTCTCTCTTTACTTTCATTCATTCGTTCTTCCATCTGATATTGCCCTCCCTCTCCTCAAACCCCACCATATTATCCCCCCTCCTCTAACCCGTCCCTGTGGTACGGGCTGTTTCACAAGTGCGGTCTTGACCTTGACAGCTCCCAGTCTGTGGCGTCTAATCTTTTGCTCTGATACACTATCTCTTTACCATGCTAATGGGCCTGCATGTGTCTATGCCATCAGAGAGAGACAGATTAGGAGACATATACACAGACACTTAAGCTGCCTGGTGTATGTGTGTATGAACAACAGAAAAGTGAGAGAGGGTGAAAGAGAGATAATGTGTGCATTTGAATCAAAAAGAGTGGAGGCAGTGCTAGAGGGAGAGAGAGGGGTGTAAAGAGGAGTACCACCAATGTGGTGAAGGCAGATTATAAGTGAGCGGGAGAAAGAGCCTGTCGAGGGGGAAACGAGAGCAATTAGCTGACACACTGACACACGCTATACTACAAGGTGACCTATGCTATTCTTTGGTCATGAACTTCAAATGCTGTTAGAAGTTTCCCCAGACAGACAGCCATACGTCTGTTTCTGCTGCCTCTCCACGCATCCACACTGACACTACTATTGGGAGCTGACCCTGGAGTATTAAAACCTCTGATGATGC
>NC_050187.1:26550885-26555885 GCF_008315115.2 Sander lucioperca
AACAGAAGCCCTGGGCTGTGAGAGCCAAAAACCAAGGAGTTCAGCTGTAGACTGATGCCTCAGCAACTACTCAAGGATTAGCTGACAGTCTAAACTAGACTACTGTTGGGCTATGTCTGTGTCTTTGTGTGTGTGTGTGTGTGTGTGTGTGTGTGTGTGTGTGTGTGTGTGTGTGTGTGTGTGTGTGTGTGTGTGTGAAGACGACAGACTAGCATTGGTTGTCCTGTAACATGATCAAGCTCTGAATAAACACTGTCTTGTAAACAGATAACAACAACGCCAGCTAGCAAACACCCTTCTCTGTCAGCAACAACAGGACAGCAGGACAGATGAGGACAGAAAGAGAGTGAGACAGACTGCGGTATGTTGGGCTGAAGGAACACATGGGACTCCTTGGTTTAGCTTGGCCATTTATGAGACATTCACTAAGTTGAACTAAGTTTTCACCTAAGTCACTGCACAGGTTCAGTACTAGCCTATACTAACAAACACAATCCTTTATTATGAACAACATAATTCATAATTTAAACTACTAGTATTGTCTTACTACCTGAAAGATCTGAAGACATGAGATTACTATGTACTACTAGCATACTATGTGTTTTTTAAAACGTACAGCATACACAGCGACAAGTTGTGTTTACAACATCAAAAGCATAAACAAGTGTGCAATCAGACGAGAATAGCATGTCATTTAACATTTCATAACACTGTAAAGGTTATGATCTTTATTGTTGCATTTAATGAGCTCAGGTTTAATTTGTACATGTCCTGTTAGCAATAACTTCCTTTGAAAGTTTAATGAATTACTGTAATATCAACAACAAAACAGTTTTAAACTAGCCTACAATAAACAGGGTAGTAAACACAGTGTAATTCAGAGAAGGGAAGACAGATAAAGACAGCTAGAGATGAGGTTGTACTGGAGAGACAGCACAGCACCCCTGGTGACTCCTCATGTGACCTGCAGTCTAATTCTTAGTGAGAATGCAGGGGCTCTACAGCTAGAGGCATTTTGGAGACAAAAAAAAGTTTCCACTGAAAGTTTTATATTTTCGGTGAGAAGAGAAAGAGGAGATAGTCAAAGAGGAGATAGTCAGAGAGGAGAAAGAGGAAATCACCTGTAATGACACACCCGAGAAGAATGTTTTCACATGAGAAAGGTGGGAAGTGCAAGGCAGTGTAGGTTTTAACCTGCATAAACCCCAATGAATGTGTTCTCACATTCTTATTGAAACCTTATAGAGGTGGGAGCAGCACAAGACGATCTAAATGTATACTTCAAACACACAAGGTGCAAGTGCGCCACAGTACATAACTAAGCTTAATTAGGGATGGAAAAAAAAACTCAACAGAAACCTAAATTAACTTTAATAAGTAATCATGAAGTAATGGGGGGGAAAAAAAAACAACACAAAATTGTGGTCACGCAGGCAACAAACACTAGGCCAACTGACAGTTGCGTGTGTGTGTGTGTGTGTGTGTGTGTGTGTGTGTGTGTGTGTGTGTGTGTGTGTGTGTGTGTGTTTTTTAAGCAAATCCAGACAAAAACATTTTATTCTAAATGACTAGTATTTTTAATGTTGACCAGGGCAACACTTAAGTTTAAACAGGTAGCTGGTTTAAAATTCCCATCCCCGTGTTCAATTGTGCATATACTTATTAACAGTTAGCAGAGTTAGTATGTGTTTATGTCTGTATGTACAGTATGTGTATACAGTTTTAAAGTTATTGGTTTTCTGTGAAGCACACTGTATTTTCCATGAAATGTGCTGTATTGTATAAATAAGTTTTAAGTTGTACTTGCTTGTGTTGCTTACTAATGATTTGCTAAAAGACAAAGTTTAGGATTTCCTTCTGTGGTATACAGTACCACTGTTGATTTTGCAAAAACAATACTTAGAGTAATGCAATCTTAAATTGAAACTTAATCTAACACTGAAAACTTCATGTTTAAAATATGATTTATTAGAGCTAATCTCAGTGAGCTGCGCAGTAACTCAAGTTTCTTCATCCTTTATTTTTCGCATGATGAAACAATGCAAAACTTAGCTATTTATCATAAATTCACATTGACATATATGGTGAAAAATCTGGCCTTTCATAGTTCACTTCAAGAACAACCCTGGGGGAAAAAAAAATATGACTTCAAAATTTCCCTCGGCCAACCACAACCTAAGGCTAGATTTCAAAATTGATATTGGCTGGCCTGGTCAAAAACAGTACAATGCTATTATTTTGCTAACTGTACAATGTACAGAAGCCCATAGCCCTGTGATACGGATAAGTAACAATATCTATCTGGTCTACAAGATAAGGCACAATTTAGCTAGTCACTGACTCATCCTACAAAATCTAAATTTGCTTTCATGCATATAAACCCCAATTCCAGTGAAGTTGGGACATTGTTTAAAACATAAATAAAAATAGAATACAATGATTTGCAAATCCTTTTCAACCTATATCCAATTGAATACACTACGAAGACAAGATATTTAAAGTTCAAACTGATAAACTTTATTGTTTTTTGCAAATATTCACTCATTTTGAATTTGATGCCTGCAACATGTTCCAAAAAAGCTGGGACAGGGGGATGTTTACCACTGTGTTACATCACCTTTTCTTTTAACAACACTCAAACGTTTGGGAACTGAGGACACTTATTGTTGAAGCTTTGTAGGTGGAATTCTTTTCCATTCTTGCTTGATGTACAACTTTAGTTGCTTAACAGTCCGGGGTCTCCGTTGTCGTATTGTGCGCTTCATAATGTGCCAAACATTTTCAATGGGAGACAGTTAGGCCAGTCTAGTACCCGCACTCTTTTACTATGAAGCCACGCTGTTGTAACACGTGCAGAATGTGGCTTAGCATTATCTTGCTGAAATTAGCAGGGACGTCCCTGAAAAAGACTTTGCTTGGACGGAGCATATGTTGCTACAAGTTACCCATGCCATGGGCATTAACACACCCCCATACCATCACAGATGCTGGTTTTTGAACTTTGCGCTGATAACAATCTGGATGGTCCTTTTCCTCTTTGGCCCGGAGGACACGATGTCCATGATTTCCAAAAACAATGTGAAATGTGGACTCTTCAGACCACAGTACACTTTCCACTTTGCGTCAGTCCATCTCAGATGAGCTCGGGCCCAGAGAAGTCGGCGTTTCTGGGTGTTGTTGATATATGGCTTTAGCTTTGCATGGTAGAGTTTTAACTTGCACTTGTAGATGTAGTGACGAACTGTGTTAACGGACAATGGTTTTCTGAAGTGTTCCTGAGCCCACGTGGTAATATCCTTTACATAATGATGTCGGTTTTTAATGCAGTGCCGCTTGAGGGATCGAAGGTCACAATGTTGGACTTTGGCCTTGCCGCTTAAGTGCAGAGATTTCTCCAGATTCTCTGGCTCTTTTGATGATATTATAGTGTAGATGATGAAATCCCTAAATTCCTTGCAATTGTACGTTGAGAACATTGTTCTTAAACTGTTGGACTATTTGCTCATGCAGTTGTTCACAAAGTGGTGAACCTCGCCCCATCCTTGCTTGTTCCTTTAATACCCAATCATGACCAATTAACCTGTTCACCTGTGGAATGTTCCAAACAGGTGTTTTTTTTTTTAGCATTCCTCAACTCTCCCAGTCTTTTGTTCCCCCTGTCCCAGTTTTTTTGGAACGTGTTGTAGGCATCAAATTCAAAATGAATGAATATTTGCAAAAAAAACAATAGTGTTTATCAGTTTGAACATTACATATCTTGTCTTTGTAGTTTATTCAATTGAACATAGGTTGGAAAGGATTTGCAAATCATTGTATTCTGTTTTTATTTACGTTTTACACAACGTCCCAACTTCACTGGAATTGGGGTTTGTATATGATACACAATTATAAACAGGCAGCGCAAACACACTCACATGGGGAAAAAGCAGAAGGAAGAAAGACTTCTTTAGAGCCAGCGTTTGAACAGAAAAGCTCAGATGACCATGAAATTCAAATTAAGAAAAAAACCATGATACTCAGACAAAGCAACGGGTATGGATTTAGAGAGTGTGTCTCTGGAACCAGCAGCAGTGATTTGATATGCCAGAGTTGGAGTGGAAGAGAATAACGGTTACAGAAACAAGCAAGTTCTGCTCTATTAAACATACATACACACAACCCAGTATGTGTGTGTCCGTCGTGCCATCCAGAGGCCCTCATGGTGCTCTGCTCAGTTTACAGGGGCACTAACTGCACCAATGGAGCATGTCTTCCTGTATCTTTCTATCTGTCTCTTAATTCATGCATCTGTTTTTCTCCCTTACTTTTGCTTTCATAAATCTCACCTAGAGGTAAAATGGCTAATGGGCATCAGAAATCACAACATTCAGAATTAGCTTAGCCATGACGAGCAGACCTAGTGTTAAGCATTTATTTTGTCCGTTTTAACATAAGCTCTATCCACCTTCTCTTAAATTACAGCTTCCTCTCTGATGTCTTATGTTACTTTTCTCCTACTACCTTTTCCATCTCTGTGGTTCTCTCTGACTATTTCACTCTAAACTGGACTTTTAGTATCTAAATGAGGACTGCAGGATGGTGTGGGGGCACGAGGTGGTGAGACAGATGAGAGAGAGAAGGTCACAATAACAATACCAGTAGACTTAAGCAACATTATGTAACTTTTCCCACTTCGGTCCCCCTACAGGTTGGAAGCGAAATTGTCCATTACATTACATTATCCAATTCATTCAAACTACAGATCCGAGGCGACCTGGCAAACTTTCACAATGTAACCTAATGTAATGGACAATTCCGCTTCCAACCTGTAGGGGGACCGAAGCAGGAAAAGTTACATAATGTTGCTTTAAAGAGATTTTCAGAAAACACCTTTATCAAATGTAACCCCAATATTTACTAAGGACACAAGTACAATTTATTTCATCCACCCGTGGATACGCTACCATTCATTTTTAAAACCACCTTCATTCCCCCTTCCTTGGTCCCAACGCCCAGACCCC